>NW_009701820.1:23603-74985 GCF_000703405.1 Apaloderma vittatum
AGCCAACCCAGTGAGAACATCAATTAGTGAAACCATGGCCTACAGGAGCTCTAAAGGTGGAGTTTACTGGAGAGACATTAATTTATTCACTGTAATACTGATTAAAAATTACATCTAATTCGCCATAAGGGGAAAGAAAGTAACTTGTTATACACCTAATGCCTGGATAGCTGAGCTGCAAACACTTTTTGTTTAATAATACTCTTCTCACTGCTGCCTCTAGTAATTCTCAGTTCTGCTAGAAGAAAAGTATACTATGAAAAATACCTTTTAAATTTGTGACATTAGTGGTCTTTTCTCTCTCTTCAGGCTTACCTGGAGTAAAACCTGATGTTTCTACTTCAAGAGAAGTAATTTTCAATTTAACTTGCAGTGCAGTTTTGGGTTTTGTATATATATTTGGTGTCACAAGGCATGAAGGGTTTACCTACAGCTTTGTACAAGCTAACATACATATCAAATTTAAATTGCTATTAATTCAATTTTCAAATGTCAGATAAAAATCAAATAGCTTTTCCTTCTGCCATACTTCCTGGGCTGAAACACTGCTGTTGCTCTGCACGTATCCCACAACATGCTTCCCTTGGTGCCAGCTGGACTCTGTCAGAGCACAGACACTTTAAGCTAGTGCTCCTGTGACTGATACCATTTTCCACTTATGGCTTTCCTTTTTAAAAGGGTTTTGCAGAGAAAGACCGATCAAGGGCATCTTAATAGACTGCCTTAGCTAAGGGCACTGAGCTGCAAATCATACCTCAATGCAGTGAAACTCGTCTCAGGCTCACTCACGAGAAGAACCACAGTGGGGGGCATTAGGACTGAGAGAGAGGAGCAGAGTTGTATGTCTGTGAGGAAGATCAGTGCGAGGCAAAGGAGCGTGCCTGCCTCTATCCTGCCTGTTCTGGGGATCAGCAACAGTGCAAGGAGGCTTTGGCTGCTCTCACCTCTGTCAGTCACCAACACGGGGATTCAGAATCTCACGGGTGAAATATTTTTCTACATGTTAGCTCAGGTCCATCACAATTCTGCTATGCTCATGACAGCAGCTGTTTGCCTGTTCATGCCCTGTGAGCATCTCTGACTTACTGATGCAGCCTCATAAACGTTAGCAAAGGACTGAGATGCTCCAATACACTTCCAGAAATGATTAAATGACTTTCAGCCTAAATACTTCTGTCAAAAAGGAGATGGAGATAGATTTTATGAGCTCTGCACAGCATCTAAAGCTGAAGACAGTTCTACCACTTTTCAATAGCATGGAAGTGATAACTTATTTTTTTGTGAGTTGATGTTAGGGGCACAAATCTTTTTCTAACTGCTGATGTGGATACCAGCTGGCTGCCTTGAGGCACGGGAGCCTGGTCCTTCCCCATAGTCTTCTGGAGGTGGCTCAGGACAGGACCTGGTGCTCTGGTTGCCTCTCTGAGTGGGCTGGTATCGTGCCATTAATTTTGGAGGCAACATTCTTAGTATTACCAGGCTGAAATTGGAATTTGAAAGCTTGCTTGCTTGCTTGCTTATGTATGTATGTATGTATGTATGTATGTATTTTAGCTAGGAAAGGGTTATCAGATGATGGGTTTGGTGCCTCAATAACTTGTCCTTACAGCCTTCTGTCCTTTTGACAATTTTACCCAAAGTTCTGTTTAATCTCATGAACTGCAACACCAGAGAGAAACTCCCCTAGATGTCTGACACCAGCAACTGCCCCTTACAGAAAGCTGTTTCTGCAGGAAGATACACACAGAAAATACATGAATAATGTAACAAGTTTCACAATCTGCTCACAGATGTTTGGTAAAAAGCATTATTGATTATAAATTATTTGCCTGTCCCTACCTTTCAAAATGAACTTTTGGTAAGAAATGTTCTGACTCAGCCCGGAGTGAAGCATTAATTAATAAACAAAGCAACGGGGAGTTAGAAAAAATGTTAGCTTAATTAAATCACCATTGAAAAATATTGGTGGCAGGAGAAATAAATCAGTGAGTAAAATGATGGATTTAAATTTTATCCATTACCATCCTCACCTCTCCAAAACTTAGCACTGTGCCTCAAGTGGAACAAAGGCAAAGAGTAACTTGGACTCAAGAACACACAACTCAAATTCTTTACATGGCACTGGTACATGCCAATGATATATAGAATGGAATATATACATAAAACTATGAGTGAGATCCTTTTGATTTCTATTTCTGTTATGTTCATCTGGTTTTAATGCGGGCTGTTGTAGGCAAAAGCACAGAACTAGAGTCTTATTTCAAATGCACACCGTATGCCTCTGGAAGACAAAGTACTTGTATGGTGACTAATTACCCGAGATACGGAGAAGTACACGCTTTCCAAAAAAGATCATAATCTGACTTCAGTGGGTCTGCTTGAAAATAGTATTTGCACTACTGTGTTTCTGCACCACAGAGTATTATACTCAAATCTTCTAAAGAACAGCCTTTCATGTTGTGCCTTACCAGCAGAGCATTATTACAACACAAAGGAAAACAGAGAAGTGTCCTATTGACACCTGAATGTGGAAGTATACACAGAGATTTTATGTGCATTTCTTTTGAAATGCATATAATTTCATGAAGGTTATTCTTCTGGAAGAAAGTTCCTTTGTGCCCCCAAATATGGAACCTTTTAGAGATGAGGCCATTAAAAACAGAACTTTAACACTCTGCCCTAGTGCTGGTGCTGCAAAAGAAAAAAACAGATTCACAAAGCAGGAGAAACTCCTTTGTAGAAGGGGACCCTGAAAAATCAATACATACACAGACTGTTTTTTAGGAGTCCAGAGTCTAAAGGAGGCAATTTTATCTCCACTATCCCCTCTTTTCCCCCTTTTTACGTAAAACAGCACATTTGGCTTTGAAAAAATCAAAGACTTTCCTTCCTTTGTGTTTTTGATAGATTTTTTTAAAAGTAACTTGGATGCTTCAGTGTTGAGATTTAGAATGACAGATGTCCCTAAATTAACCCTGAACTTTCAATATTGAATTACATGTATATTATTTATCACCTATTCATTGTTTATCACCTATTCACGTTTGGAAAAGTCAATTAAATCATGCAATATCCCCCCATAGTATCTCTGCTTAATTTTCCAACAGGAAGAATTAAAGGACAGATTGATGAAGTCTAATGATACAAAAAAATATGGGAGTTGTCAGAAGCAAGCAGGGGTTTCTAGGACATACTAATTTTGCTGAAAACAAATCCTCAGAACAGTGACCTGAGCTTTCCCTGCATTTTCCTGACAAACTTGCCTGGGTAGGAGCAGCCCGCAGAGGCTGCAGCGGGTCTGAGTTCTGCGGGTGCTGCTCAGGGGGCTCCCAGAGCCTCTGGCAGCTGCGACCTCCTGCTGTTCCCCCACTGGGATACCAACTTGGATCTCCTCTGTTGCCAAAAAAATCCCACAGATGCTTCAGGAGCTTAAGTGTGTCTTAGATTTTTGGCTGAAATTAGCTAGTGGGTTCAACCCCATCATTAGAGAAACACTGACCGACAGACCAGCCAGATGATCATATAAACCTCATGTCCTTAGGAAGAGGTGAAATTTCAATTTCTGTATATTTTTAAACAGAACTGGACCAACAGCTCCCAGGTGAACTCATTCCCCCCACAAGGTCTGTAAGCTGCAGATGTGAGATGATATCCAATAGGCCAAATCCTATGGTGAGATACAACACCAATAAAGTCACAATTACACCCCTTAGAATTGCATAAATCAATTCCAACTAACATCATTAAAAACAAACTGAATAAATGGCGAGCAGACAATGCTGCCATTTGCTAGCATCAAACTTCTTCCAAAAAGCCAAAACCTGCAGCTGGAAATACAGCTGTCCACGACTTGTTCAAAACTGAAAACCTTCAACACCTCTGCATAGCTGCACCTGGGTCATCTTTTCTGTTTTAATGTAAAGCATATGTTTTATTTAAATTTATTTACCTAAGTGGATGCAATATCCTGTCAAATGATCCATGAAGTGACATATTTGTTTCTTGAATTCTGCTGCAACATACTCCTAATTTTTTTATATTTGCTTCAATTGAAGAGATGTGTAATTAGTATCATTACTGCTACTATTGTAGGCAACAGCAACAATTTCAATCTTAACTCTTTTTGACAGGCAATAGTTACCTATGCTCTAGGCAGAGGCATTATTTCAAAACAACAAATGAGTAAGAGGGCTGGCCTTAGAAATCAGAGATTCTAATAAACACCATTCATCAGCAGCTCTGAAAATTTCAAAGACTTGAAGGAAGAAACTGGCGACTGTTTCATATAGTTCTGCAATACAGAAAAGCTGCTTAAAACAGTTAGGAGACAGTTGGCCTTTTTTCCCCCCTCACAAAATAGATCATTAAAATTTTGTTCCAACCTACAAGAATTGAACAGATAAAAGATATAAAGGTATATAGCAGTCCTGCCCTTAAATAGAGGCCAAGGAGGGATAAATTTTCTCCATCGAACTTCCCTCCTATCTCCTGTCAGACTCTAATTCCCCTGCAGCTACTGCCCTTCCGCAGTGCTGGCTGACTCGCACGCAGCTGCAAACGAGAGGCAGCACTGAGCCTCGTGTTTCCTACCCGTGGGGCATTCCAATATTAAATGAGCGCTCGCCTTGTATTTGCTATTGTGATGTTGCTAAGTCAACAGAAGCAACGAAGAAACTACTTTTCTCTTGTCCTGCTTGAGATGGAGATGATCCAGATGTCCAGGAACACTTGAGTTTCTACTTGCCTTTTAAGCTTGAAGACCAGTGTGGTTTAATCAACTGTTGCTGCTACTTGCTCTTAAAACATGCTTCTTTTTGTGGGTTTTACAGGCAGGGCTGAACAAAGTTTGCGGATTACTTTACTCTGGAAGTGTTAAAACTGTCTGTGCTTTGGTATTCACCACAAATATGTTATGCAGCATATCACCAAAAGGCAAAAATACAGCTTTTATGATGGAAAAGTATTGGGAGGGAGTGACTACTGGCTCAGTAGTAAAAATGCAGTCATTCCCTCTTATACCAGCCTTCTACAGAAAAAAAGTAATTGTTCCTTGTATTAAATCTCTCTGGGCCTAAAAAGCCAGTTGTACTGAAAGGGAAAAGTCTTCTCCTTCAGGATCTTTGAGCAACTAGTACTACATTTGCAAAGCCTAGCAGACGTGGAAGGGGGTGAAGGCAGTGCTGGAGCTCCCCAGGGAGCAGCTTAGGACACAAACACAGGGCAAGATGCCCCTATGTGAGAATGATTTAAAGTCCGCCTGAGCCTCTTCTATTTTGTTGTATGAGCTTCTACTACCTTGTTCAATGGCACGGTGCAGAACCTTCTGCCTGGTCCAGCTAGGAGTTTTATAGACAAGACCAACAATCCTTTGCATAATATTAAGTGCAAATTCCTAGAAGGAGTGGAAATGTGGTATTATCCCTCTGTGGAGAATGTATGTATTGTTATTTGCTACCAGGATAATTTAACTTATAGCCTGAATTAATCCTGGTAAATGTTTTCTGTAGAGCTGCTTGAAACTTGTAATTTTGGATGTTTTCAAATATGTTTTTTTCTGTGGCTTTTGTTCTGAATTGGAACAAAAAGCCTAAATTCAGCAAGTTTTGCCAAAATTAAACTGCAAAATTTTGGGGGGAGAGGGATCAAAGTAGTGTTTTGTTAAGGGTTTTAATTTATATTTGATCTACTATTTCTTCAAAACTAATTATAATCTACAACTGCAACATAATTTAACAAAATATATACAATCCATCCAAAGCACTTAGCATTCTGCTGAAACGCTTACTACCAATGCTTTTTTCAAGTGAAATTTCACTTAACAGTCCTGTTCCTGCGGATAGACAGAAGAGTACACTGAATCTTTCCCTTATCAACTATAATGCCCATTCAGAACATGGAATAATGGAGAAGCGGATTTATGGGTGCTTCAGAAAAAACATGCTCACCGAGCCCATTAGGAATTTTTAAAACAGAACTCCTGTATCTTCCAAGTGGTGGGTAAACATTCAAATGTACAAAAGTAATGTTATTTGTGATTGGTCCAGCTGCAGAGTGCTTTGCCAGCTTAGTTCTGGTATGTGCAACACAAGGCACTGACCGGATGGTGCGAGGTGCATTTCTCAAAAGGGCATGTTTGAATGAGTCGGTCATGGAGCACGAGGCAAATGTTAACATTCACCCCAAGCTACGCAGCAGCCCTTGGTATGACTGCACTGGGCTAACTTCTCACTCTAAACACTTCCTCAATTAGCTTGCTTGGATGTGGTAAACACAGAGCCAATCCAATCCCACTTGCTCTAACAAAATGGTTTTGGATGAGGACTTTAGTTACTGAATTCCAAATATTTTGGTTTGTGAAATGAGTAACGAGTATATTTAAGGCATCACTGTGGAGGCTGGGATAGTGGCTTATCATCCAGAATAGAGGACACTCCATCGATTTAGGAGATAAGAAGCCCTGAGACAGCTTTATTTGTAAAACATGCAGGACAAGGTTTATCAGGTAGCCTGCAACCCAGCCCTCTGAGCTACTTGCACACAAATTAGACAGGAAACTAGAAATCAAATGTTTCAAGAAAATGGTGGTGTTTAATGTCAATATTCAAGCAAACCTAAACTTTGCTTTGCCCAGGCTCTGACATGCTATGCAGACATGCTTAATATAGCTCCATTGATACGTCTGCCTCATAAAAATAAATGAGCATCTGTGAGACGGCTGTCTGTCACTGAAGATGCCTCCAGCCCCATCAGCAAGTAGGGTGTGAAGTCAAGGCAAGGTCATTTCCTAAATTAGATCATAAGGAAAAACCTGGTCTTGTGTTGTTACCAATGCACTGACTAAAGCTTTGCAAGCAGCAAGCCCTGGCCACACAAACAACAAGGAAAAAGGTCCGGTCTAGTGTTTTCTCCTGCAAGAAAAGAAACACAATGCTCAAACAATCATCGCAAATTATTTTTCAGCCTGGACTCTACTACCGTATAGGGAGCCTCATGGAAGATATGACTGAGTACAGAGAGTCTCTGGGTGAAATCATGGCCCTAAAACAGTCAGTGGTAAAAATGCTGTTGACATTAATAGGATCTCACCATGTACATCTCAGTCTCTGTATACAGTTCTGAAAATATACGTAGCTGCTTGAACTCTGAAAGAATACCTAACTTGAGAGGAAATCTTCCTTTTTCCTATCTCACTGGGTAACTGCCAAGAGCTAAACACAAACTGTACTAAGCAATGACTGAAGGGAGACAGGAGGAGAACAGATAAATATTTAAAGGATATAAACATGAAGGATAGAGAATTATTTATCAAAATAAAAGAAAGGAATATAAATAGGAGGAGGTAAGTGAAACAGAAAAAGAGGAAATGTAGGCTGTGTTGTGCAAACCATAACCGGATGAACCCTTACAGAGTAGAGCAAAGGACTGAGAATGAAACTTCATAACTTGACACATCTGGAAACAAAACTGAATAGAATAAGTTAAATAATGATTTAATAAAAAACCAGCCTGCCCTGGCTGCAGGGGAATTGGATTGCATCTTTCACTATGTGCTACTTTGCTTTATTGACTGGATGTCAATAAAGCAACCTTTAAAAAATAAAATAAACTATAGATTTCACTACTAAGAACAAGTGTTTGGAAGACTGACTGAAACAGAGTATTTGTGCCAGGATTAATCCCTGTAACGTTATGTTAGAATATTACAGCTCCTGACATTTCCCTTCTCTACCAAGGGAAGCCACTGAGCACCTGCTCTGCCAATGCTGAATCTGAGCAGAACCTCCTCCCTGATATTTCCCTCTCAAGTCCCAGGAAGAAAGGGGTGGAAGGAAGGGGTATACTCTGGGGAAGCTGCCAGACAGCTATCTCCTGCTTCCTGAAGTTGCAGAGAAGACTAGCTCTGGCCTTGTCATGTTCCCACCACAAAGCTCAGTCTTCGCCTCAAAATGACATCAGGAGCAAGTGCTGCCCATGATACACAATCACAGAATCATAGTATCATAGAATGGCCTAGGCTGGAAGGGACCTTAGAGATCATTTAATCCAACTTCTCTGTTGTGGGCAGGGACGCCTCTCAACTAGATCAGGGAACACATGGGGACTGAACGGAGATCTCTCTCTTCCTCCACTTCTCCACTTGTGGCTTTGCTCTAGGGTGCTTCCTTTTGTATGGAGCTTTTTCCTTGGCTCTATACACCAGAACATGTCTCCAAGCCCACCACTACACCTGATATTTGACTCAGGGGATGGCTCAGGAATCTGAGGGACACCAGCTCTGCTGGAGACAGCTGAGGGTCTTCTGGAAACTGTGTTTCAGTAGTTTGGAAAGTCAGATAAATGAAGGCTATGCATTTAGTGGGATGGTCCAGGAAGAGCCTCTTGTCTTCCTTGATACCAAGGTCAGAATGTGTGACTTAAGAAACTGTCTTCTCCATGAAAGTTTGGTCCTGGGGGCTCACTGGAATTGCTCAGCAAAGCCAACAGCTATTTTCCTGAACAAAGCCAGAGAAAGTGGGCACAAGCTGAGGACCCATCCTTTTCCCTTTCTTGGGAAAGTTTTCTAGGAGAGAGAGGTAAGTAAAGGTGACCCAAATACAAGGAAATCACATAAAAACAAAAATAAAAAATAGTCCTCCTAAATGTACATTTGAAAATACTTCATTCTTACGATAACATGCAAGGGTCAAGTTAGCACCTGCATTTATTTACATTCTACCTATATGTATGACACAAATATTTTACACTGTATAGCTTATTGCATACTTAATGAAAACAAAATTGATTTGATCAGCATTGACAAAACCTATACAGCAGTACAATCCCATAAACCTGAAACTCCCTCTGAGCATAAAAGGCAGCTCTCAGTTAACTGCTGATGATGACAACTGCCCAGTAAATTGCAACTATGCCACAGCACAAACAAAGTCTGAAAGGTGACCAGGGACACAGCGCAATTATCTGATCAATTTTGGCTTTGCCCAAATTTACAAAAATAATTTACTGCTGCTGAGAAAATGTCAGTTAAATTACTGCACCATGAAACCTCTTCAGTGCGTCAATTATAGTCGCATGCAGACAGAAAATGCTGTAGACAGAATAGAAAGGAGAGGCTGTTGTTGACGCTGATTGCTGGTCTCTCTTTGAGCATCATCAAAACCTCCAACTTGGAGCAAACACCAGAGCCATAACGAAGCCGTAATTGACATGTGTAACCCACATGAAGAGTATAAAACCACAGAGAATAATCTTGTTTCCATCGAAACAAGCCCCAGATGGCAGTCTCCCACATTGTACCATCTAACTCTCCAGGAGAGCTGGCTGAGTGCTAGCACATTTCCAACAGCAGTTGTGAACACAACACCTGGCCAGCTGTTCGGTCAAGGTTTACCAGCAATCCAACGACGATGTTGGGAGGCAAACCGCCACTGGTGCCACCAGCCCCCTGCCCTCTGCTGTCACTCTGACTTAAAACAGCATCGAGTAGTGGGGTTGACCTCTCTGTTAATCTGTCCTTATGCTTAAAAAGAAATAACATTTTTCTATTGTGTTATGGGAACCAGTAAAAGCAGTGCGATACAACTCCCAGAGGATGCTCATGAATTTGGTTTCCAACCAACCATAAATGCACTGCAGTTGCGAGCAGCTGAAATTGGTTAAATGGCAATTATGTTGGATCATCCAAATGGTGCAACTTATTCAGTGAACAGAACAAACAAACGCTTTCATACAGATAATGGATCTGTACCACAGCCAAAGACTTGCAGGGTCCATCAGGGAGGTTAAAAATCCCAGGGATATTTAGCTATTGTATTTCCAGTTTAGCTTTCCACCAGAACTACAAATTTATACAAAAGTACAGTTGATTCGTAGCTCTGATTATTTCAAATAGTCAATGCATTATACAGAAGAGACATTTCCTAACAATTTCTCAGTTTGGATTCTTTAGCTGCTAAATTCCATAATGCAGCAGATTGCAGTTAAGTGGGGAGGAGTGTTAATAACATCTCCATTAATATCTGACTGTTACTTTTCATAAGGACATTGAGCACTGTGAAGAGGAGGCTGGCATAATTAGGTTAATGTTACAAATATGGAGATTGAGAAGGGGAGCAGCAGTAATAGTAGCATAATGCTCATGCAAGCAGGCTGGCAACAGAGGTGTGAGCAGAGCCAAAGTCTTCTAACTCCTAAACCGAGGTACTGTTTCCTATACTAAGCAGAGCCTGCCACGTAAGAACAGACTACATGACACAGATTCAGAGGAGATGAAGACTAAAAGTGTTTGAGTCTGTATTTGTAAAAAGAGCAATTTTTCTCTTCCTCTAATTTGTGCAGGCTCGTGGTACCAACAGCAAGCTCTTGGACATCAGGCAGGATTAAAAAGCTTGCAATGGCTCATTCACATGCTGTGCAGCTGACTTGATGGGTTGCCAGCAATAGCTTCTCTTTTTCAGCAGTGGGTTTCTTAAAATTAGAATCATTGCAAGCAAACAGAAAGCTTACAAAGCTCCTTAAAGCCAGCACAAGATAAACAAAACAAAAAATTTCAAGCTCCAAGAGCAAGCCAAAAGAAAACCAGAAAAGCAGACCTTCATGGGAAGATTCCCATCTGGCCTACAGGATGCCAGACAGAAAGGCAGAAGACAAGATAAAACAGTGACCAGTTGTTAGGTTATCACTGGTGAAGCACAGCTGGTACCCACCCCTGGGTACCACTGATGTTCTGCTTAATTCTGAAGCTAAACACGAGGCAAGGGAAATGGAGCCTGACAGCTGCAGGCAAGCATGAGGAAGAGAAATCACCATCCAGAAATGGTTCTGCCTCAAGCAGTGCAAAGAAGTGCCCTAATATAAAACCACCTACCTGAGGGTGGGCTTTTCCTAGGAAGTTTTTCTGAATGGGACTCCCCAAAGGAATAAACGTTCAACATCTCAACAATATGACCACTCTGCCATCTTTGCAGCGGGACATTTTTATCTGTTCATTTAAAAACCCCTGAATTTTCAATAATCTGCTACTGCTTCTGCCATAACAAAGCATTCACAGTGCACCTGGGATCTGGAACATGCAGCCAGAGCAGATAATATTTTGTTCAACAAAAACGCCTCTGACTTACCTGGTGTATAACTAAATCTTCTAACCCAGACATCTAGAAAAAATGAACCCTGAGGAAGATAAAAGATTCTCAGCCTACAGAAGACGGAAGCTAAACCTGATAAGAATCTTCAAGATGTGGAAGAAAACTGCAGAGAGGAAACTGTTCTCAGCAGAGAGGATGTGAACTAATGGCTCCAGCCGTGGCAAGGCAGATACAGGACAGATGTTAGGGAGTATTTTATAGTAGTAGGGATAGAGACAGTCTGAGTCAGGCAACAAAAGCATAGCTGTGTCACCCTAGGTCAGAAGTGGGCTGTGGGACTACTTCAGGTGGCTTCCAGGCAATGTTTCAGTAGTGGTTTAAGTCACAGGGTGCCCTCCGAGAGTCCCACACCAGTGGATTTACCTGGCTCAGACCCTTGCAGGGACACGAGTTAGGCTTCCAAAGCAGAACCACTGAGCCTCTGTGGTTGTTCTGGGGATCAGCCAGTCCTTGCTCCCAGGTACTTAGCCTAGGCAGAGCACTGCACACAGCTGATGGTGCCTGTCTCACTCCAGACTCCTTCATTCAGCTGGAGTTTCATGCCAGTCTTCATAGATCTGTTCCCCTTAAACTAAGCCATACTCTTCTCTTCTCTCTTCTCTGTTCTGTCCAGTTATTGCTGGTGAAGGGTGTGATGGCTGATAAAGGCCACTGCACCTTCCAGTCCTTTCCTAGTAAAATGACTTTCTACAGAAAAAAATGGAATTGCACCATAATTGTCAAACAGAATAAATATTTCACTTGTGACTTCAGGACAGCTGTCCATGTAGTCTCTACATTCCTTAAACTACACCAAAAGCAGCTAACAGCAATCTGCTACTTGACAAAAAAAAATTATCAAATGTGGTCTTTTCCATAAAGTGATGACCAATTTGGTAACAACTGCAAATAGCTGTTATTAGATACACAGTGCAATGAATACAACAAAAAGAATAATCCAAGGGAAAGCAAGCAGTAGTGAAAACCCGTGATAGAATCTACTACGAGGAGTTTTAAGAATGACTTTGGATCTGAAAGCCTTTTACTGAAGGCACCTACAAGAGCTGCATTTTCAAGTGTCTCCATTGCTACTTATTCACTCTGTCAGGTTCAGATTTAAAGAGACAGATGGCAAATTGACTGAAAATTACAAGGCAAATCAGAAAACTGTTTTTAACTACCAAAAAAGAAATTAGTATGATGGACTACTCATTCCTGAAAACAACCAGCCACCATCCTCGACTGGCTGAGATAGCTAGGGGAAACATTCAAATGTAATCTACAGGAGCTGCTGAATTTTTAGAAACTTTCTAGAAGTGACTTGTTCCACATTTAATTGACAGAAGAGAGTGACTCAACAAACGTTTAGAACAAACTTGTATAATTTGATCACGGGTGAAGAACATGCCCTTTCTGCCAAAGAAAGCAGCAGACATTTCAGTGCTCTCTTCCTCCGACTTCAGATTTGAATCTCCTTTGTGCTCTCTAGGGAATCATCATATGAATAGCTGAATAATGCAACACTTTCAGCTGCTGCTAACACAGTCCATAGAACTGCTCAAGAATTAGAAGCTAAGGGTGTGCGCACATTAACTTAGCAAAAACAGGGACAAATTTTAGACAGCTCTGTGCTATACCTAGTGGAAAAACACCAACACAGGTGCACTCAGTGTCTTCATAGCAAAATCTGAAAATCTGGCTTAGACCTATGACTGTACTAGCAAGCAGTGTGGTGCAGCCAGCAAGCTATGGAAAGTAAAAGTGGGTGCTGGGACATGAGGTTGGCCCACAATCGATGACACACTTTGGTCCGATGGCCTGAGTGCCCACAAGAGGCCAGAGGGCACTGAGTGTGCTCCTGGTTTAGTTTCATGGGGAGGGAACCTAGCTTGTGGAAAGTGCTGTGTCCAGCAAACCAAGGCACAGCCAAGGAAGATGACTGGAAGAATTGTTTCAAAAGCCCAGTCCAAGCCAAAGGATCAATGCTGTTGGGTGCTGGGACTCCCATCATATTTTCTGCTACACCACTGAACTTCTCATGGAAAAAGCTGGTGTTTGGTTGTGGGTCCTGTCCTGTTCTCTCTTTGGGGAGAAAAAAATGAAGCTATTTCAGGCACCAACATATTAAGCTGCTGACACTCATTCCAAATGAACATATACCTATGCAGTGAGCTATATTTTGATTTACTGTAACAGCAGAGTTGTATTGGAACAAATGTGCGGACAGGAAATGACTAGATAATATTGCATCTGCAGCATGTATGACAACTGCAGAAATGCGTTCTTCTATGCGAAACAGTTTTGCTGAATGACAGGGAGAAAGATAGGGAAATTGATTACAATTTTTACCAGTATTTAGGCAAAGACTTAGTAATTCTGTCCTCCTTAGAGTGATAGGAAAAACTTGCCATCCAGCAACCTGAGCAACAATTTTAACAAGGTGACCCTATACAGAACTCAATAGCCAGAATTCTCATGAAGAGAAAGCTGATTTTTTTTTGGCACTTAGGAGAAGCTCCGTGAGGAACAACAGGACTTTGTGTAAAAACAAACTAGCCAAAATGGTCCCTTGCCACAAAGCAGAGAGAATTTTTAATATCCAGAGCCTGTTTCTTGACTGTCCTAATGGTGGGAATTTTTGCATGATAACAGGATCTTCACGGTGCACTCAGCATTGTGAAGAGCTATAATTTAATCAGGACTTCAAACAATAACAAGTCCCACATGGCTTGAATAGGAATAGATAATAAAATCTTTAAGTGATGCCTGCTCAGTTTATATTTATAGGCAAAAGTTTTCCCTTCTCATCCAAACACTGTACAGAATCAGTAAACACTGTACAGAATCAGTAAGGAATACTAAGTATCTAACCCAGAAGACACAATCTCAATGAACACAAGTGATGCTTTTTAGCAAATGCTATGAAAATAAACTTCCAGCAATGCTTTTTATCATTTTTCACCTGTCCAGTCTGCTGTATTTGCAGGCTGGAATGCTCTATAATATTTGCTGACACACAATGAGCTAGTTGCCTTACCACAGTTCATTTTCCTTATAATATATGACCACATTATTCACGACAGCCCATTTGAAACAACCTACGTGAGCTCTCTCAAAAAATTCCTCCTCAGAAAGCAAGCCTTAGACAAGCTGACTTTTTAGGGAAGGAAGAAAGAGGTGGTCTGATGCAAGAAGCCTTGCAAAGGCGCTATAAAGCCACAGCCCAGCGGTGACCTGTGAGCACCAAGAATTGCAGATCTCAATTTTATTTTCAAAATTTCCAAGTGAGGAAGGGAAGTTCTGCTTACTTAGATGACCGCTACTAATTTCAGCTTGCTCCTAAATTGTGATGGGCAAAGTTAGCATGTTCTTCAGTTCAGCATAAAGCTGGAGATCTCCTTAACTTCTGGTGTACAAAACTTGCACGTGAATGGGCAAGGTCCAGATGCTGACCCAAGAGCATTGCTGTGTGGCTAAGCACAGGCCGACTAGACTGATCTTCACTTTTAGAGCTACCCATGAAATATACAGAGGAATTAAACTTTATTGGTGCACATAGATGTTGCTATTTCCTTCCCATATTGAAAACATAGTGTATGGCTATTTAGGGAGCTTATATCTCAAGCTGAATCTCTAAGGGCACTTCCAGGTCTGTTAAAACCTTTTCTGCCATTTGAAGAGTTACAATTCTCAGAGTAAAGAAGCTGTGCATAGGTAGCACTTCCCAAGGATGCAGAGCATGCAGCCCTTCCTCCAAAAAACAGGGCAAAGGGACTTCTCCTGTGGGGTCTGGACTCAGAGGAAACTGGATGTGTGATGAGGACTTCCATGGTGAATTGTTTAGAAGAGGGTAATAAGAGGAGCAGGAGGATATGAAAAAAAAAAAACCACAACAAACACTTTAAGATAAGATAATAAGCCAAAATCTAAAAGGCAAACCTAGATGAGTAGTAGGGCCTCTCACCAAACATAGGGGCTGAACAAAATAGGAAAACACCTTGAAAACCTCACACCACAGAGCTAAGTTTATCTGAGTTGAAGGCTCTTTCTGAGTCCTCTGTTAAACTGCCCTAATTTTTTTGTTTTGTGGGATTTTTGTACCCTTCAAATTAGAGGGAAACCACTGGAGTTCAATATCTCAGATCTGAGCAACACAGTCATCACAGGGAAACTGAGGCACATACGGTGGAAAGCTGAAGAAGTCACTTCAGTTTGCGTCCAGACAGGGGAAACCACTACTACAGTTGTTCAGGTGGAAATCACAGTCCAGCTGGTGACATCTTAAGTTAGCTGTTCAACTTAGTGTACAATTAATATAATTGATCTAACATCCCCGAGAACACCACAAGCTCTCTGTGAGTCACTGAAGCTGCTCTCACTGCTTACTGCATCTACAACCACTGCACGTCCTCAGTCCAACTGTAAACCCATAAGCCTACTGGCTTAGACTGATGGGATCATAAACTGCAAAGCACTTCAGAGCTTTTGACAAAACAGATTATCATTTCTAAACCCCTTAAGCAGAAACAGGTAGACTCTCCCAGTTCTCAGGGTCAAATAGTCATTTGTGACTAGATTTACACAGTCCATTACCAATAAGATGGGCAGATACAATCTCCTTTCTCATGACCCATCACATAACCTTCTTTAGTTCATCACCATAATTATTTATGAAGTTCATAAGCATTACGCCAGTCAATTGTGGCTTCATGCCACTTTCTCTAAGATTGCATGTCTCCTGGAGAGATGGGGTTTTGATTTTCAGGCTCCAGAGGTATCTCTTACATTTCAGTACAGCAACCTGTTGGGGATTTATGGGCACTTCACAGATGTTTAATGAGGCTTATACTGTAAGCAATCTAAGCAGCTCTTGTTCACAGAATCCTGCAGCACATCCAGTAAAGCCAATGAAGCCTGAGACACCTTGAGAGAAACTACTGAGTGAATCAAAACTATTAGCCTGCTCTTTCCCCCTTTCCCAGCTTTGCTGGTGAATACACGGCACACATATACGCAGAATAAACAGTCCCTATTTTCTTTCTGTTTCCTCAGCCTCACAGTGCATTCAGGCTTGGCCGTCAAGACTCAGTGATATATATCTGTAAGTTTTTCAGCATATAGATCAACTTTATTCTCTTTCAGTTTTTTAATCAAAAATTTGGTTTACAAGAAAAAAAAGGTAGTGTAATGAAAATGTGAAAGCAATATTTTAAGATGGTATTTAATAGTATTATCTAACAACATTCTGAAAGGTAAAAGTCTCACTCTTGCAAAGTATTTAAGAGCCTAAATGTCTTTGAGCACCTGGTCCCTCAAAAAAGATTTATATTTGCAAAGATAGCTATTAGAGTACTGTAATTTAATAAACAGTGTTTCATAATCAGATGAGTTACACATAAACGAACCTGATGTAACTGCCATCTGGCACTTAACAGATATAACATTCTCAAATATTTTGAACAAGGTTTTCCTAAAATTAATGATTCCAATGAAACACTTATCTAGTTTCTTCAAGAAGTTCTCTGCTTTAAAAACCAGATATCCACAAGCTCCTGCAAAAGGAAATGAGGAATGAAGGAAACTTGTGTGAAGCTCTCATTTACAGCCGAGAGGAGCAGCGGCTCTCTCACTTTCAAGGATCCATGCTGTTACAGGTCCTTATTCGGATATACTCTATACTTAATGTAAATCTTCATGAGGTAAAGATTAATTGCATCTTCACAAATGTTTGTGTGTACAGCATGTGCCTCTGCAAACTTTTACAATCTAGACCAGAATATTTTGGAGTCCCCTAAGAGCAGGAGTAGTTCTGCTGTTTAGTAGATCATTTTCAAGCTTAAATCTACACATGCCGTTGATCTACAAAGCCTCTTTTGTATCAAACAACTTTTTTGAGCTATAAACGTTTGAAGAGTGCTGCTGATGATTGCTGTACCCTTCTTATACTATGCTTTGGTGGTGGTGTTCAGATCACACTAACAAGACACAACTACCCTGAAAAGAGGCAGGAGGCAGCAGACTTGCTGGAGAAAGCACCGTTTTGTATTTCTGCTTCTTCCTAAACCTTGCCAGCCACAGCCAGAGCCAGGCTCCTGGGATAGGAAACACTTCAGAAAGACACATTATGGTTGTTCTTCAGAGTAAGGTACAAAGCTAGTTTTAAACCATCACTCCTGAAAGCATTTAACTTCTTCACATTCTTATTTTTCAGGTTTTATTTTTTCAGACTAATTTAGAAAAAAAAAAATATCACTTTTACTACCTTCTTACTCTTTTCTTTCTCATTTCTCCATTTTAACACCTTTGCAAATTTGTTCCACTAAGGAAAAGAACTGCTATAATATTTAGAACTCTGTGGGTATGTCAATGGCACTAGAATCACGAGTTCTGACTTTCCTGCTCCTTGCTGTACTGTGCAGAGTATGAGCTAGGATGCAAAATCATTCAGAAATTCGTCTCTTCGTGTGCCTTTTGTCAGTAAATAGCAAATGCAGTGCTAACAAGTACTTATGGCTTTGCTCCCATTATTAGACATGGTAATAAATACTTCACATTGGAGTGACTTCCAGCCTTTGTGAGTGTAGGTAGGCAGCAACAATTCAGTACTCCCACTTAGAAGATGAAATTAAGCTGTCAGAAATATAATCTCTATGCCAAGTTACATGGAAGCTCACTGACAGCAATCCTCATTGTTGCTTGTCTCACTTGCCCTGTGTTGATGGGGTTTTGCCTTCATTTTTGTACTTTGAATTAAATAGCTGTCAGGTTTAACTTAACTGTAGAAACTACTGTGGAGAAATTAGTTCCTAACCATGTTAGGTTATCTTGAAATTAATGGGAAATTCAGAGCCATCAGTCAGAAGTGCAAGTAGTCTAAATGGTGGAGAAATACAGTCCAGCAAAATCACAAAGCAGCCTCAACTTTTGGATCTTGTGATCCATGCCTGAGAAAACCATAAATAGCCTGCTGTAATGGCCAAGGAAGGAGAAAGACTGGTTCTGTGGTACAACAAACACAAAGGGCATCTAAAGGTGCTGATATTGATGGAACACAGATTAAACCACTTCGAGTAGTTTAAAATCACCATGTAAGTTTTGAGATTTCGTAAAGTACTGCCATAATACAGGCTTTTTTTTTCCCCAGTGGAACCTAACGCTACAGACTGAGCTATCAAACATTAAGTAAAAATTGTGTGTTTGAAGATGCAGAAGAAATCCTCCCCCAAAGCTCTTTCTGCTCAACACACCTCAGAGTTATATAAAAAAAGAGAGAATACCCAATTTTCACCTAGGTGTAAAGGTATGGGCTCTCAAAAGAAACTAAAATGATTCTCTGGTATATGTTGACATCAGAGGGATCATACAGTCCTTCCCCAGATACCATGCCTGGGAGGAGATGGTTCTCACCCGTGAGGAAGGCTCTGAGAGCTGAGTCAAGCTCAGTTTTGACACTTCTAGGTTGTGGTCTTGGTTGAGAAGTCAGAGAATCACTCTATTGCATATATTGTATAAACGGACCTGACATTTCCTTTTTACACATCAAGCTCAGTAATATTTAAGTGGTTATTTACACCATGCTCTTCTGTCAGAATAAACTTTCCCATCTATATTCCAAACAAAAAGATCAGCAGGCCAGCATCGCTCCAAACTAGCATTTCTTTAAAAAGGTTTTCTTAGGGCAAAGGACTGTGTAAATACTTGTTTTGCCACTTCCATATTTTGACTAATACTCAGAAGACATTTTGCTTCTGCCTGCCACTGCCTGCTGTAACTCTACCTTGCAGTTGCTGGTAGCCCCATTCTTCTTTCAGGTCCCCAGAGGGAGGCATGTTCAAGCACTTTGGATTTTTAACTCACCAGAACTACCTCAGAATGATCTCTCTTCACATCAGGATAGAAGTATAGGCATTATACTGCATTGTGCAAACCAACATTATCCAAGAAAGGGTGAAAGAGCTGCTCTGGGCAAAATGAATACTGTCCACCTTATCTGCAAAAAAGCATCAGGCTTTTGAGGGGACAAAACAGAGTACAGCGCCAGGTCAGAGGAAGAAGAAGATGGCTGGATCTTCCTAACTCTGTGGAGGAACAAACAGTTCAATTCTGTGCTTTACTAGAATTTTCTTTTCCATCTGAATGAGGCTGTAGCAGCCAGTGGCCCCAGAAGAGTATGACCAGCTTTAAACACCTGTCATTTGGTCGTGAACTAGGAAACAGCAAGATCTCAACAACCTCAGAATGACTCCTTGCACTTGAAAATATGCTCCCATGAATTTTCAAGGCATACAGTGAGAACCACCAGCTGGAAGGCCTTTCTGCCCAGTAGGAGCCATCCTTATTTAAAAAAATACTTACTCCAGCAACTGAAAGGCACTGCCACTGTGATACAAATTAATATACAATATATGCAATAAGATAATACGTGATACAAATCAACACAATCCAAATATAAGTCCTATAGGCAAGAAAGGTATAGCAAGAAAGTGAAGGAAGCATGCAGCTAGAAAACTCTGAAGCCCTAATTTCCTGCTGCAACAATCTATAGGTAACATTTTTTGTGTCTGTTTCTTCAGAATATTCACTACAGGGAGGCAGAATTTTCAAGTGTGGCACTTTTATATATCGTAAGACAGCAGCAATGCAAAAAAATGGTAAGAAAAGTAAATGGCAAAATAGCACAGAAATAGAAACTGTGGATACCGTTCCAATCCTTACCTTTCAGAGTTGCCTTCTTAAGTACCTTCATGGCATAAAGCTGCCCCGCATCAGATCCTTTGATCTTCCTCACTAGAAATACCTGCAAAAATCAGACATCTTGTGTAGATCAGTACTGAACTTCCACATACAAGTCTTGCTGCTAGAGGAATATATACTACGGTCTGGGAAACCTAACTAAAAATATGAGGTGAAGGTACTTCATATCTATTTTGCAATTGGTTGAACTAGCTCTAGAAATCTTAATTTCTAAGCCTTTACTGCAAATAAATTATGTTCAACATTATTAATTGCCCTTACACATTCAGTTAGAGGGATGAATAGTCAGAATGAGCGTGCATGCTCTTCACAAACTGACCAGCTCTGAAAAAAAGTTATGTCTCATTTGTGCTTAGGAACGTGCACTGGAGGGGTAGTGAACAAAGGAATTAATAATTTAGTTTGATCTTTATAAGACTTTCAGTGTTTTAATAATTGAAAATAAAATAAACAAATCTTTCAGCCAATTCCCAAGACTGACTGTCTGCTGAGGCCAGAATTACCAGACAACTGGGTCTCTGATTTTTATTTCAGCACTCATGTTGCTGGACAGAAGCAGAAGCAAAACTGAATGAACAAATAAATATTAGCCCATATACCTAGCACTTACTTATAAATATATAAAGTTACAAAGGATAGGTGAAATTATGCAACTAACGAATGTCTAGTTGGATTACAATTATTTTATTCATTGTCTGTTCAGGAACCATGCAGCTTTGTTATCTGTCTCCACCCAGAGAATAAAAAGCCAAAAAAAGAAAGGAGGAAGTCTGTTTCTAGCACATTATTAGTAAGTTGAAAGACTCTTCCTTCTAAAAAAAAAATAAATTTGGGAACAGATTAGGATTTTCTCAAACATTTTTTGAGAAAAGGTTTGTGTGTATGTGAGAACAATTTGCAACAACCAGGTAGAGAAGGTGAGGGGGGGGAAAGAAAAAAAAAGGCTAAATTCTCTGTGAACACCTTAACCAGGGCTCTTACATCTGACAGCGTCACAGCTACAATGTTTCTACAATGCAATCTGATATGTTTTTGGTGAGACTTTCCTTCCAAGATGTTTCCTGTGCATGAGATATGCAGTTCCTCAGCTGCGCTGCCTGAACTAGCTGAGCTTGGGCACATATTTCTTGTTCCCATCTCCCGTTTCCTACTTTGATGAACACACAAATACCTCCAGTGATCACAGCTATAGGAACAAATTATGAAAGCTGGATGCAACAGGAACACGTAAGACTTTCTGAAGTGTTTTTCATTAGCATTCATGATAAATTAAGCTCAGTTGCTCCAGCATTAACAGGAAGTCAATTCATTTAGAAATTCAACTAGACAGAGAAATAGTGGGATACATTTCTAGGCAGCCCAAATAAAAGATTTAATTTTTTCATTACATTGAAAAGGAAGAGGAAGTTGAAAGAAAGCTTGCCCAAACACTAGTTTTTAAGCTGCATTATTATTCTGTAAAAATGGTTATGGAATTTTTATCCAAAAAATGAAAACCCAATCCCTTAAAATACAATGTTAAGCTGTACTGCACACAGAATAGCACAGCGTGCTGCATCTGCATGAGTATTAGGATTCAGTTCCAAAACTATCTTATCTGCCGCGTAATCTAGCAAAGCTTGTAATATCTGTATTGCTGTAATAAGCAAAATTATCAATTTACATTACTAGTCACTAGTCAGCTGTTCCCTGCAGCATGAGATAGCGCACTCGTATGCATTCCCTCCAAAACAGATGAGTCAAGAACATTGTGTGCAGTTTCAGAGGACATCAAAATAATCATCAAACCAAAAAGGAAACAGAACAAATGGAAATGCATTATATTGCAAAATTACGTCCTTCTGCTTATTCTTAAAGGTAAAGTTACATGGTTCTTGAAACCACCAAGTGGTTCTGAAGTGCTTACTTGACTGGTTATATTAGCTATACTACACTAGTTTGCCAGAATAGCACAGGCATGAGGCTGACTTTCTGTTTTCTAGTTTGATATGCATGCAAACACCCCAGGTTATTAATACCTGAACTAGGAAAACTCCCTTAGCTGGAGTAATGGGTATATCACCCAAATCCCAACCTAGAAAGCTAAGCAACTCCTGTGACTTTCAAGAGCATTGAGAGCACTCCCTCTGACACCAAAGGCATCTTCTTGAATCTTGCAAGAAACTATATGGGTCTCAGATGAACAATTTTAAAACCAACCAGTTTGCATCCTCAAAGACTTATGGATTTGAAATAGCAAAAATTATGAAAATTTAGGTGGTTGGGGACTACATAAGAAGCATTTAGCAGACTTTCATCCCGTGTGTCTTTGCTGCTCAGGGGAGTTTACTGACCTGTTTCACATAACATACAGAAAGTGATTTGTAATCACACACATGCTCTCATCACAACAGTTGCTCTCTTCAGCACTGGGATTTGGCTCTGCAATCCTCTCAGCAAAGCATACTGGCCTCTGAGCATGAGCAAGCAGCAGTAGCACACTCACATCCCTGGTGGCTAGGTCAAAAACAGAGAGGGGGAAGTGTCTAACTTCATAAACTCATAATCACTAACAGTCACTTGTGCTCGTTACTCCTGGTCCAGAGCCATAAGCACTATTTCCTAAACTGTTTTATATACAAGAATCCAGCTAGAAGACAAAAGTGTTATTAAAATGAAGACAGAAGGGACTGGGTCTTGCTTATCTACCTTTACAATACAATTTATACATGGATAACCAGTGTAAATGAACTCAAGAGAAAGGATGTGACATTTTCAATGCTGCTCCAGGTGATTAGATAGCATTAAAAATTACCTTTCCATATGAACCTTGTCCTAATACTTTCAGCAGCTCAAACTGAGAAGGATCTGCTTTTTCAAAACCTTCCTTCACATGGTGACTGATGTCTATTTCTTTCACGATACCTTCTTCCTACAAAGGAAACAAGAAAAAAACAAAATTCCCAAATCAGAGCTGTTGTCCTAAGGAAACATATATATTATAATCTTGTCTTCTGTGATGCTACAACCATGTATGAATTTTTGAAAACAGAAACAAACACTTGTCCAAATGTTCTACAGCCTGTTACTGGTCGAGTAATGTAATGCCGGGACATCCAAGCCTGCTGCTTCTGTTTATTGAACCTCAAGATATGACTAAGTGAAGACTGAATATGCAAGCTGAAACATAAAAATACACTGCCAAGCTGGGTGTGCAGAGTGACATGTACCCAAATCTGTACTAAAAAGGATCCAGAAGAATTATCTCCATGTACTTTTTCACTCTCTCTCAAAGCATCATTTAAATCCATCTTAAAAAGTTCCCTCGGTCTTATGCAGCAATTCTTTTGAGTGGGTAATAAACCACATTGCTAAAAGGAGCTCTCCTTATTTACCTCAAAGAATGGGAAGTTACTACCAGTAACATTCTAAATAGAAAACAAATTAATGACTTAGATTTGAAAATGGGATGGCAATGTAAGGAAGAATGACACCCTCTTTCTTACTTGCAGGAATTAGCTTTAAACAGTTTGGATTTTCCAGGTTCTTTTGTTAAAGTATTTCCACTGACAGTACATACACATTCCTCAAAGACACCAATTGAACTAGGACTTCCATGTCACAAGCTGTGACATATGGCGGTCGTTTTATGTTATTATGGCATGTTCCTCTAAAAAGAGAGTGACTGGGTCATGTGAGGCCCAGAGGGAATACACAGAGTTTGCAGCAACCCAGAGAGTCATTGAGCTGAAAAGAAACCTGGAAGAATGGACCTATTCTTCAAGGACACAGTGGTGAGGAAAAAAGTATTTTCACACCTTTTTATTTCTCTAGTGTTTTGTACACCTACATTTGAACTTTTTTTTCCTATTCAAACTACTCATTCTAACTTTTTTACAATAAAAATCTGGATTTTGAGTATAAAACCTTTTTCTTTCACCCCTCAGGTCAAAGCAAATTACTTGTTTAGAAATAGATTTGAATATTCCTGTATCTAGAAGAAATAATCAGAATCTCATAAACATTATTTTTACAGTAAATTATCCTGCAATTACCCTTTTTCCCTGAGAAAGCATCTTGACAAAACCTGGAAATACGACATTTCTTTCCCATTCCTAAAAATTAACGTGGAGAAGACAGAAATAACTTCCTAAAATGAAAATGCATTCACAAAAACTTTTGGCCAAAAGTCATTTACTAAACAAGTAGAAAATTGATTTCACTTCTAATTCAGAAAAATTGCTATCACTTTCTACCAGCTGTAATTCATCTGATGCATGGCTAGCATTACCCTCTATACTGTACTGACAGTACTATACTGATTACTCTCTATACTGTAGATTCATCCCTTCTCTTCCCTACCCTACCCTACCTCTTTACATTACATCATTTACATGTCTTAGAACAGGGACTATATCCTCCTCTCAGTTTGGAACGCTTCCTCTACGTTGTGCATGCTACTAGAATCATGGAAAATAATAATCATGTGTCAGTAACTCATTTTTTTTTCTGATCTTAATTCTTCTATAGTTTAAGGATTACCTGAAAGGAAATGCTTGAACTCAATGATGAGTTTTCACAGCGAGATTTAAAGGTTTTCTAAGTACATAAATGCCACTTGTTTTTCTGGCTTTAACTGCTGTGGGAGACAGTATCTTTCTGAAATTAAAAACATTCTTTTTTTTTTCCTAGGTGAAAAAAACAATAGTAAACTGATACAAATTTGACACACTGCATTAGCTGTTTCCTAAGGAAACCAGGAACTACCTACATGATATTTTCAAAGGCTCCGTCAAGTTCTGAAGTGACGAGCTTCCATGCTGCGAGACATACCCCTTTAGGCACACTGTCAGTACCTCAGAGACTTGCACACTGCTAAGAACATTATTTAGACCTTAGCCTACTCTGCCACACTACAGCTTAGGTAAAGTGTCTGGACTGCAGGGCCCACCACCCATACTCCTCAGCAGTTACTCCTTAAGGCTAGAAATGACCCCACAGAGTCAGGCTCCTCTATAATCAGAGGTTTTGCTTTCCTACCAGATGTGGTGTAGAGGTCAGGAATTTGCTCTCCATTGAGCATAGGCAGAGTTTGGGACAACTGGCTTCTGCAGGTCAATTTCTATGTGTGGACAGCCCCTTGGCAACTATCATACGATGAAAAAATTTCATGATGTTTTCTGCAGTCAGCGCAGCTTGTGGGACCCCAGTTGCCATTTCATAATTTTGCCCATCTTCTTGAGATTTATTTTTTCTTTGAGATGATACCTTGATCTCAGAAACTGTGGATGAGATCTACCGCAAATAGCAAAACCCTTTTTAATTCAGCTAGATTGCATTTCAGCCTGAAGCACTGAGTCACTTCGGTCACATTTGCAAGCTTAAATGATGAGTGAGTTTCAATTTGTACACTCGTATTAGTCATCAAAGTTACAGGTCTACAACCCTAAGCATATTTCTCATTGTGTTATTAAATTTAATATAACCTCTTCAGGTTCACAAAATGTGTTCAGTTACGGGAATATAGTGGAAGTATTAAAGCGGTGATAATTCAGCTTCTTGGAAGAATGCTTAAAAAATTCTAGAGCACCCAGAGAATAGCATAATTAATTCATAACTTGCAATAAAAACAACACTTTAATTACATGCATCTTTGACTGAAATCTCAGAAGAAGATTATTTAAAAAGAACAGGACCAAACACAAGGCCCAGCAGTGCTTCACAGAGAAGCACAGATTTTAAGATGGAAAAAAACTTGCTAGATTATGAGACTTTGTAGAGATACCCAAACACTGGTTAGAAAGGGCTTCTGAGGGCCATCCAGTCCAACTCTCCTGACCCAAATATTATTGACACTTGATCAAACTAGCTGGGGTTTGTCCACTGTAGTTCTCAGTGTCTCAAACAATGAGGCTTGAGCCACTGTTTATGAATGATTTCAAATTGCCTAGCTCAGAAATGCCCACTGTCATGTCAAGGTGCCTTGCTCCACAGGTCCTTAGAAGGAAGCAGGATATTTTTCTAGAAAGGCAGGATTTCCTGTGGGTTTCCTGTGGTCTCCTGACTAGAAAGGGACTGCAAAGCAGAACTGAAGAAAGGCATGCCAGACAGCTCTTTTTTCACTGACCATCACCACAGTGGCATTACTTGTGGGCTGTCCAAGAGATAGTAATTTAGCTGGTATGACAAATCTACTTCCCCCTGGAGCAAAAAGCCAAACTGTCAGTATTTGGGGCTGAAAATGGACACAATCTATTAAAGGAAATATATATACACTGATGTGTTTGCGCACACGCATCCATTTGCCTTGCATATATTTCTATGTTCCTTTTACTTATTTCACTGCATGAATTTTGGAGTAACTTCTGTTTGTTTGCTTTACCCTGCTATTAAAAAAAATCCCAACAAAACCCAACAGCTTCATGATTCCCTTTTATTATTCTTACTTACTTAGGATTTTCCCCTATCATTTACATCTTTTGAAGTTTCCCTGTATTAAACTAATATGGAATGTGGCATAATTTTTCTCATGTACTGATGATCAGAGTGAAACCCAAACTATCAGAGCACAAGCATTGTGAGCAGGTCTCCCAGTCACTGTTGCATCTAAGGGACTTGTCTAACATGCTAATGTGGATTTTTTTCTCACTGGTCCAGCAAGTGCAGCATATCTGCATTAGAAATTTGCATATCGACAATACAACTGAGGCAAGAGATTCACTATACAGACGAAGCCTGCACACTGAAGAAACTGTTTTAATGGAGAGGATTTCACTTTGAAAAAAGCTGTGAGCCAACTTCCAAAATGGTTTTGATCAGGGAAGTTGGTGAAGTAAAAAAACGAGTGTTCCAGAATTTGGACTTGCAACAGCTGTGCACAGCAGCCCAGGCTCTTGCTCCCCGCTGACTTGTCCCGACACTGCATTAGCAGGACTGCTTGACTTGATGAAGCTTAATCTTTTCTAAACCTCTCTAAATATTTATGTTTGCACAAAACACATCATCCTGTGACAAAATTGAGATGGATGTTCTTGGCAGTTTCAAGAAATCATGTGATTGAGCAGCACAGTCTAGGAGAGGGAGGGCAACAAATTGGAATACACGATGAAAGAGGAATGAAGAGTGCTTCTCTGTGCTAATACAAGAAAGACCTATTCAGGACCTGATTCTATATTGGATTATTCACTTAAAGACTTCCCCCCAAGGCCTCTAAGTTGGCAGAAGTTTTGGACACACAAGTAACCCAGTATTAGAATGGAAAGGTCATTTTTGTCTACTTTCCTTGGGTACACAGGAGAACTGAGAATCTGTTCCTGCCCTGTGACTGTGGATACCACACACACATCTGTTTTGATGCATCCCAGAAACGGATGCTCCTTGTAGCACTGATCTCAGCTCACTTCCAAGATTTCCTCATGTAGACCTTGGAGAAACAGAGGCACTAGTGCTCGGTGGCTGCTGGAAAGCAACCACAGAAAACTCTTCCAACTGCTGTAGTAGTTCCCAACTCATTGTCACATGTCTGAGTCGGATTGGGAAGCATAGGGGTACAAAAAGTCATGCAAAAGGGCAGGGCTTTCTGGAGAGCAGCTCTTTTCATCTGTACAGTCTTTTATCTTGCATGCTCCACAGTCTCTCACCCAACATTATGGAAAGAATCTCCTAGAAAATGGAGAGGATTAACATCTTTTGAGTCTTGTCTGGCTTCTCCCCAAGAGTTTTCTAAAGGAGAAAAGCAAAGGTGATCCTCAAATCCTGAGATTCAATATTTTATGCCCGCTACACTTCAGCTACATGCCAAAAACTTCCTCACCTTCCTGAAATGGTCTGAAGAGACCATTTGGAGAAACACATGAAGAGAGGGGCATTCCAGAATCAGATACTTTTAGTGTCGAACAATTTTGTACAACCATATTACATGGGAAAAAACTTATGCTGCTAATATAAGATGATTATTACATTGCAAAATCAGTAGGATGGCCATCTTCCCAGTTGCACAGGATCAAGACTGCCATGCAGGTATGGCCATAAAGGGGAAGCTTCATTTTCCATTAAAAATATGTGCAATTTTGATGTGCAAGTTCTGCAGCCTTAAGATCTGTTGCGCTTGAATGCTTTAGGGCTCCGAGACCAGTGAAGAAGTTAATGAAAATGTGGCAAGAAGAAATAAGAAATAAAGGTAACTCCAAAGAAAATTTATTGTTATTTGCAAGAATCATTATTTGTCTATAGCATATGCTCAAGATACAGGCTTTATTTTGTTACCAGTCCTGTCATTTGGCAGTTTACCATCTAATATAAATCCAAATCACAACTATTTAACTTCCAGGTATCACAGGCAACACAATATTCCAAAATAACATGGTTCATCAGGAAAGCATGTTTAAAGCTCTGATATGGGAATAGTTAGGACAGGATATGTCTGATAACGATGAGGCCAGGTTTCCATCCCTGTTTCACAGGTTCTAATCGGGCTCAACCCATAGCAGAGCCATTTTTTTCAAGACATAATAGGCTATTCAAATGCTCCCTAGTGCAGGAAATGAATTGCTGGCTAGTGTTCAGTTCTTTGAGGACAAGTATCCACATTTTAAAAAAAATGTATAGGAGTATTTTCATTAGACTTCCCAAGCCAGTCTCCAGCAGTTGGAGTAAAAATTGAAGAATTCTTCCATTTTAAATGGATGGTAATACAAGTTCTGGCTTCTGTTGTAGGATGGAAAGATGTAAAGTGAGCAATAATACTGTAAATGGGTCTGGCTATTTTGTCCCCTACTGTCAAATTAACATATGCTTTAGCAACAATTGGACTTATTGAGCCCTTAGAGAAGCATGTGGACTCACAGTGAATTCACTGGACATTATTCCAGGTCTGTATTTGGCTTTCAAACATAAGGTCACTCACCTTCTCAAAAGGTCACAAAGTTAAATAACACACAATAAGGTTAGGATTTCTTTCCCAGACCTTGCACAAATGTGAATAGAAAGTGTTATCTTGCATATGGAATTCCACAAAGCAGGTCAAAACTTACTGACAAACAAAAGTCTTAGAGCAATTTCTGCGGAGGGCAACACTGCCAGTCCCTGTTAAATTCAGCAAATCTTCTTCCAAAGAGAGCACTTATTACAGTCTCTTTAGCTCTTCTCTCCAGCTTTAACTTTTTACCCTACATTTTTTCTTCCTTCTCCCTAATGCATGTCTCTACAGTTGATATTCAGTTGAAATCAAACAAACTAAATGTGAAGAAAGGAATCAGAGAGAGCAAAGGCAACAAATAAGATCTGTGGGTTAGACTGGTGATGGTTTGAGTATTTGGGAGATTTGTGTTCAATCTTTTGTGCTACCATGTTTCCTAGGTATCTTTGATGAATGACTTAGGGTTGTATTCAGCTAAATATATGTAAATAAAAATATTTATAGTGCAGGAGGCAATGCTTTGAACTAATTGTCTAGCCTTCCTTTGCAGTCAATAGAGAGAAACTAGCAGTTCGAGATTAGGAGATCAAATGAAGTCACATCCTAAAAGTGCACACTTCTCTCTGCTGACTATGAAGAAAGCCCAAGGTAATTTTCTGAGATGAGGGCTCCTGCAGTTCACAGAATCACAGTTGCTTGAGATGAATTCATGTTTATTGCAAAATTTTAAAAAACACTTAAATAGAGTAGTATTATAGATATTTTTCAACAGAACTTAGATACATGAAACATCAAGGCACTTAAAAACACTCCATGGTGTTTGGAATAATCCAATGATCGGGATTTTGCAGCTCTGGTACATCTGGTACACTTCTCCTCAACCTGAAAAACAGGAATAGTTGCTTTGTGCTATCTTGTGGGATTACTGTGAGAATTAGCACGGAAAAAAATGTGAAATTAACTCATACTGCAGTAATGGGTAGACAAATCATCTGAAATGTATCCAGTAATGCATGATACTAGGTGGCCCACAACCACATTCTCCTTTAGCTCAGATTCTTGAAGACTGGTGCTCTTTATCTAATGTCTGTTACTTCTTACAGACACAGTTCTTGACTAGGACAAGTACAACACAATGACTGTGAAGATGCATGAGAACCACCTTCCTATTTGAAGTGCATGTATACATGAAGTAAAGACACCAATTCTTGATCTAACTTTCCCTCCTGGACTCAAAATACTAGCCAGGGCAACTCTAATTTTTATGTTAATTCTGGTGCAAACACCTACAGTTTATGTGGAGTAGTGAGTAGAAAGAGTTCATAAAAACTATTGAAGCAAAGGGTTAAAAAAGCAGAACAAAAGCAGAACCATCTGGTCACAAAAAAATACAAACAGTTGGCCAGTCTTACTCATACAGCAGCATTCTACAAATACTCAAATACATTTGTGAACTTTAACAGAAACAGTCTCAAAATGAGTCACACCATTAAAGGACAAAGAACTCAGCTATATTGCTCTAAACTACAATAAATAAGAGCAGGAACATTTTCAGCATCCTACTTGGCATGGTTTACAGGTGTGCCTTTGGCTTTTACATCTCAGAAGAGCTGTAAGGTCCACTACCGATTGTTTCTGCTGGTGAATAGGCAAAAGAAAAGCACTTGCTGCTTTTACGCCAAGCAATTAACTGCAAGTAATTCTGGATACAGTGCCTAGAAGTTGTTATTGCTAGAAGGGTAAGTATTCTTGCTTCCTTAGGATGATGCTACGTCATATGCAATAGTAGGGGACAGTATATGTCACCACATTTAAAAAACAAAACAAAATCAAACCCCAAAACTAGTTCATTTTATACAGAAGGCTTTCATACTTTACTCTCCACTACAGTTCAAGTCCTGCTCCCAGGTCAGAAATGTACCCTGTGCACCCTGGTCTGGACCTCTGGCAAACTGTGTGTGAGTGGCTTTTGTGGCTCCCACTGGAGCCCCTCCCAGGAGTGTCACCCCCCCCTACCACCACAGCCCATCCGCCACAGGGGGTTAGGGAGGGGCCTCAAAACATCATCTAGACCAACCCCCCCGCCAGAGCAGGATCACCTACAGTAGGTCACGCAGAAACACGTCCAGGTGGGTTTTGAATGTCTCCAGAGAAGGAGACTCCACAACCTCCCTGGGCAACCTGTTCCAGTGCTCTGTCACCCTCACAGTGAAAAGTTTTTTTCTAATATTTTTGTGGAACTTCCTATGTTCCAGCTTGTACTCATTTGCCCCCTGTCCTGTCACTGGACGTCACTGAAAAGAGCCTGGCTCCATCCTCCTGACACTCCCCCTTGTCATATTTATAAACGTTAATGAGACCACCTCTTAGGCTCCTCTTCTCCAGGCTAAAGAGACCCAGCTCCTTCAGCCTTTCCTCATAAGAGAGATGTTCCACTCCCTTCATCATCTTTGTGGCTCTGCACTGGACCAGAGCTGCAGTGAGGTAGCTCTCACATGAGAGTCTCGATGTGATGGCAACCCATCGCTCACGTGTTTCTAACACAGGGCGCAGAAAGCGCTCGTGTGCCTCTGAGCCCCAGCTTTCCATCTGTAAAATGCAAGTGAGGTCATCTTCCTTTCTCCTGGGGTTACTGGAGTAAGGGCACTGGAAAGACTATGAAGTGCTCAGATGCTAGGATATGAGGCTCAGATAAGAAGGAAGGCAGACAAAAAGGTCTATCTCTTCAGGATACCATTAAAGACATATAAATACTTACTAAAGGGCTCTAATTCCCTTATTGCTGTTTTCAGCTGCTTCACAGACTTAAAAAAAAAAAAGAAAAAGAAAAAGTGCTTGATGTTTTACTAGTACATCTGAGTGTGAAATAAAAACTGCAGCTGCACTAGGAAGATAAACTGCTTAAGCAAAACATATTTGCAAACATTTCCCTCACCGTTTCTCAAGTGATCCAAATAAAACACTGCTCACCATAGCAGTGTAAATGGCACCATGGCACAGTAAGTAGAAAATACTGTAATAAAGACCTCTTGGTGCATTTGCATGGTGATTTTAAAGAACAGAGATATCTTTAATATGCATATTAAAGTAAAAGTAATAAGTTTCATCTTCAATCTAAGCGCTCAACCTGCTTGTGCTTCACAAACTGGAGTACTGTTGCTATCATGTTAGGAAAAAAAAAGTGTTGCAATGAGGTTGATTATATCAGCAGCATTTTACATTAGAGTATTAAGAGAGAAACAATTTAATGTGAGGTCATTATGGAATCAATGCAAATACGCATTAGTTTTAATGCTGCTGTTCACAGCTTTGAGCATCAGCGAAGGGACTGAAGGAAAGAGAGGGTGATGGAGCTGAATCACGCAGAGAGAAGATGGCAAAAGGGAAATTCTACAGAGAAAATATGACTAGATTTCACAACAACATGGACAAAGGAATAAGACGTGGAGGGCAGAGAGAAAAGGAAGTATAGCTGGAGTGTCACAATGAATGGCTACAGGCTCTTTAGAAGAGATAGGGAAGGAAAGAGAGGTGGTGCTTTGACTGCCTATCAAAAAGGACACTGGACTTACAGGACAAGGACAACTGTGGTTTGTGCCTAGGCCACCAGAGAAGAAAACTGAGAGAAGACTGGAAGAAAATTTTTTTGATTTTGCAGACTATCGTAACTGTACTATTCAACAACTTAAAAGACAACTTTTGCCCCTTTTATGCAGCAGCTGAATCCCATTTAAATACCTAGCCTTCTACTGAGGCTGCAGAGAGACCGAGCAGGAACGTATGTACATACTGGAGTGATTCGACGGGGAAGCTGGTAAGCAAGCCCTGGTACACTCAGAAATATGAAAGAAAGGGTGAGAGCACGATGGAGAGCAGGCTGTGCTGCACAGCTAGCTGAGGGCCCCAGGGCTCAGCCTTACCCAGTAACTCAGCTGAGTCACCAAAACACATGTGAATGCTGGGGATCCAGGCTCTGGCTTACTTGCGTAGACTCTGGCTTTAATTCTTTAACTTTCACACAAAAAGCACACAGATAAAATAAGAACTCACAAACATTTCCCTGACAACATAAGGCACATTTTTCAGGGTGAAATCATGACAAAAAGAGATTTACCGTGAAACTCAATGATTCCGTGTTGTAAAAGCAGCAAACGCAAAACCCTGATCTGTCCAGGCCTGTCAGCCTCAGCAGAGATGTGGGACAGTCTCAGGTGATCCAGTGCCCAAAAATAAGGGGAGTCTGCAATCCACTTTGTTATACACTGTAAACAGATGAGGCGGAGAGACAAGACCAACCTGTACCTACTGTCCTACCGAACAGATTTGCTCATAAGTGACTATAGAACTGCCTACAAAAAGACCAGAGCACAGATAAAAGATATTATCTTCAAGCTATCAACAGACAGGGGCAGAGTGCACCTCTCCCATAAGTGTATCGTGCATGAGCTGGAGGAGTTAAAGGCTGCCGCACAGTAAACTGTGCAGGACTATTCCTATGCTCAGAGCAGCCACAGAATGTCTGGGACTCCTGGAAGAGGCTAACCTTCCATTCAGAGGAAACTGAATGGGCACAGACTAAAAGAACTCTTCTTATTCTGCTTTTAGCACTAATTTCAAATATACCTTCAGTTAGTAACCTGAATGAAGACAAATGAACAGCAAAATATGATGCCACGCTTCATACATGCATAATCCAATTCTTAAACATCAAGCTAACAAAAGAAAAATGTTCTGATTCTCTATATGATGGATGCTATCACACTGATGGCAAAATCATCAGCTGGCTCCACTGAGTTTTGATGCCAGTTAAATCCCTAAAGCATCTGGGAGACAAAATTTGAAAGAAGAACCTAATGCAACAGTATAATCACCAAGCTTTTTTTTTTGCCACATAAAAAAATCAGAAGCCCACTCAAATACAGTAATCCTGTACAAAACTTAAGACACTAAGCAACAGCTTCTCCTGTTCCTTTACAGAAAGGCATTTATTATGCTCCTGAGGGAATCCTAGGCAAGTATGTCTGCAAGAGATTATAGCCTTTATGCTGTTTTATTACCCTAGCCAACTAAACATACTTCCACATCTTGTTACTCTATTAACATTGTATAAATAATAGCATAAAGACAACTAAATGGTAAGTGAAGTAACTCAATCAATCAGTAACAACAGGAAGATAAAGATAATATTATGGATGAAGGAAAACTAGACAATACCATCTAAAGATGACAAGTGAAAGTCAAAGAGGAAGGCTGAAACAATATAAAAGTTTTACTTCAAAGAAGTGTTTAATCAAACACACAAGTCCAGTGCTCATCTGTTTTCCCCATTTTCCCTGTCATAAACAATGAGCAATGCCACAGTTTTTCCAAGAAGCCATAGGAGGTGAAGTTTCTGTAATTTAAGCCAATACTGTAAGAAAAAAAAAAAAGTAAAACACAGTGAAAAGCTGATTATGAATTTGCCACAAATTTTGCATTGTTTGTATTCTTAAAGCTATTTACATTTAAAACTGTTCTTGTTCATTGCTGACTACACAGCAGGGTTGCATTGTGCCAAAGCAGACTTCCAGTTTGCCTTGTTAAATGTTCAGTTTTCTCAAAAACATTATTTTTGGACTGCGTTTTTTCTGATTCGTTTTCAATGTTCACAATGTTTCTTTACCCACAAAGGCTGAGTAAATTGACATCTGCTGTCCTTGAACTTTATCCAGACATTACAACCAAAACTTTTTGTACAGGGCGATATCAAAATCTTTAGACCTCATAAAACTCCTCATGCTTGTGAAGATACACATGGATGTCATCAGTGAATTTACATTAAGCTATGTTTCTGGATACATCTGAAAAGTAAAGTAACATAAGGATTACAGCCTTGTACAGTCACAATATCTAAACTTCCAGTTATATGAAGCTGAGTGGCATATGACACTGCTGTGTAAACAGTCTTCATGTTGAGGCAAAAGAGACGTAAAAATTCACATCAACTTCTCATTTCTGTAACTATTTTTATGTCAACAAGCTGTAACTGTATGCTTTAAGGGCACTGAAGGTTGATTAGGTACATTTATAACTAAGATTCCTGGAACTGCAGAGAGAAGATGAACAATCTAAGCCATTTTTTCATAGTTAAGTACTGAAAATAGAGGCAGCCTTTGCTACACAGGCTGCAAGATGACCCAGGGAGACATATACCAAACACAGTAAATGCACAACGTTATTTCCAGCGCTCATTGATATATATGTATACGTATATGTGTATATACTGGATTTTATCTGGAGCAATATCAGAAGAAAACAACTGGGCTTTTTAAATAAAATTTCATCTAAGGACCTAAGGAGTTTGTCACATACTAAATAGTGCTTATCAGCCAAGTTAGCTAATAAACACCTCTCCCTCAGCACTCACCAACAAAAGGCACCTAATCCGTTGCAGTGTTTACTTCACCAACAAACACGCAAACCAGGTTGCACCCTGCTCTACCTGAAAACTTCCTGCCTTCCTTCCAGTCATCCTGTCTCAAAAATTTGCGTCGTAGGCTGAGTCTGGGAGAGTGGTGAGAGGAGCAGCAGGTCTGGGCTGGATGGAAGCCAGGGTTGGATGCAGCTGAGGTTGCCAGGAGACAAACCAGCATCAGGAAGGGCACAATGGGGAGACGAGCAGAGCAGCTGCCCTTTGGCCCATCGGCAGCTCCTTGACCCTGGAATGGCATGGCCTTAAATACATCTCTGGCTGCTCTGCGCTTGGGAAGTTATAACCAGTCTCTTAAATCCCGACTTGAAACCAAGCCGCAGGTGAGAGAGGTTGCAGTTCCCCCAGTGCATACCACCCCAGAGAAGCAGCATTACTGAGGGGAGCCAGGACGTGCTTTAATCGTGGTCAGTTCTGGGAGACACATAAGGCAAAACACATGGGGCACGTTCCAGCAGCACAGCCTCGAACCAAGGATGGCAGGGCTTGGGTTGTGAAGGATCACACTAAGCAAAGCTGACATAATCTTCCAGCCCACTGCAGTCACACAACTCTTCAGCACTGTTGGCCATCCCTTGGCTGTTGTAACTGCCACAAAAAACCTGAGCACAGGCAACAAACAGGTTTGCAACCTCTGTGAACACTGCAAATACCAGGGGAGCCCTCAGACTTGGTCTCACAACTACCTCGCAGCTCTCTCTGGGACTTGGAGAAAACCAGTAATACTTCTGGACTAAACTGGAGCCCTGCTCCCCACCTTCTAATCCGCAGATGGAAACTGCAAGCCCTAAACCAAGCCTGTTAAAACATCTACCTACACCAGTTAGCTGATTCCGTGAGACTGAAGATGTGCACCAAACCAAAATTATATTATGGACGAAGTCAAGAACGATAAATCTAATCACAACATGAAAGATTCAGGTTAGACATCACAAAAATCGTTCCCCAGCAAGGACAAAGAAACAGCAGAACAGATGCCACTTTTGAGTGTACTGCTTATATCCTACCTCCTTTCAGCTGTGTCTTTTTTGTTTTATCCTATCTGACATTACACTCTTTTTGGTGTGTTTCTCAAGTCCCTACTGTGTGCACATGGCTGTAAATGCAACAGATACTATTAAAAAATGTTGGCTATTACAAGACTTACAGCAGATATTCAGGTCTCATCAATACAGGGCCCAATCTGAAAAAATACCCCTTGCTTTATCAATAGACAATTCCGTTTACGTTTTTAGCTCTGTTACCAGCAATGTAAGTAGATGTTCGAGAAGAAATGCTCTTGTGATAGTTTTGCAGAATTAGGCACTAAAAACTGAGGATACAGATGGTGAGTACAAGAGTGAAAACAACTCTTGCTTTCCACGATGGCGGAATGCCAGTTAGATAGAGCCTGCTGATGACAGTACAAGAAGAAGAGGAACTGTCATACATACGTGCCAAATTTACTCATTTAAAAAGTGAATTGGGCATCACCGTCTGTTGCAGCTAATCAACAAAATGAGATAAGTGGGGCAACAAATTATGCCCTTTTTAATCAGCTAGCAATGTCATCTCCTTTGTAAACAGGGAGAGTTTCTAAATTTGTTTTTGGTAAGTTTGAAGCAGTAAAAGAAGATGGAAACATCCTGTCTACTGACTCCATTCAAAGACCATCAGAGCACTTTCTACAGATTTTAGATCAGGATCAAAAAACATAAATAGCATCACTCCAGGAAGAAAAGTCATGGATGAAGAGCAGATTCGTCACTTGGGTTTTTAAAAGTTTTTTGAGAAAAGAATACATTATTAGATCCTGACTGTGGATTTCCAGCAGTGTGACTATACTGTACTGATGTAGGCATAAAGGTTTGAAGACTTAAGCCTTTGTTTTACTTGCAACTTGTCTGCATCAGTCTAGACAACAACCAGATAACGTATTTTTCCAGATTTGGTTGTAAAAGGAAGTAGAAAGAAACCCCAGGATTCCACCAGTTTATCTTTCTTCAGAACGCAAGTCTTCTCTGACGAAGATAAATGCCACCAACTCTTTTCATAATCAGGTGGCACCTGGACCATACACTCCTGATGTGAACACCTGCAGGAGGAAATTCCCTGTACTCCTGATCACCATCCCAGCCAGAAGAGTTCCAGCACCATAGCCATTTATATTTTAGTACTTCTCAGTGTGAAAGAGCTTAGTTCCAGAATATAATGTTATGCAAAGAGCAACCATAAACAAACTGGATTAAAAATAACCCCTGGAAGTAGTCTAGATATTATAAAAACTTTTCCTAGAGTGATGCAGGTCTGAACACATGAACAATTCAACAACAAAAAAAAATTTGGATATCTAGAAAATTAATAGGAAAATCTAGTTTTATATTCAGATTTGAAATCTCCTTGCATAGGATGCCAGCAGACATTGCAGTCTCTACAAAAATCTTTTAACAATCTTTATCAAATCCAGTAACTCAAAACTGACTCAACTGAAAGCCAAATGAGAAGCTGCATGGTTCATCTGGTTTACAAAAGACTCAGAACCTTAGCAATCAAGCTAAAATTATTTGCCAAACAAAATTACTTCACTACAGAAAGCAAATACACAACCTCTGCTTATAAACACATAAAGCAGCTGCCTGCGGAAGAGCCCAGCATTGCATTAGTACTGCAATGTCCCTCATTTTTGCTTTCCCTCTTTGTGAGGGGGAAATTAAATTCTCTTCAGAGTTTCCGCTGCCATTGAAAAACATTTCAACAATCCAAATACAATTTACTTCACTGACCACTAATGCCGAAGGCCCCAAAACCACTTACTCTAAAAGAAGATGATTTTTGTAATTTGTAGCTGCATCTATAAAGCAAGGAAAAATTGATGGTTTCTCTCTGACTGCCATAGAAAGGGCTGCTTTGTACATTTCTTTCCTTGGGGAATCCATTGCTATAATTTTCCATTGGAAAGTTTCTGTATTCCTGCATTGATAAAGTGACTGCAGTGCTGACCTATTTTGGGTCACAAAACCCCTAGGATTAATCACGTCTAAAAACAAACAAAAAATTTGTTATATAAATTTACATTGTTATCTGCTACTATTTCTATCAAATACTATGCAACATTCTTTAAAATGTCCAAATGCACAGGCTGTAACTTCTGCATTTTTTCACCTATAACAAATAATCTACATTTCATTTTGAATCCACATGAATCTACATTCATAGAGTAATCTACATTTCATTTTTCTGTACTGTTATTATCAACAGCATATGAACAACTGTGAACATCATCCACTGCAGGATGTCAAAATAACAACAGAAACATTAATTTAGTCTCAGAAAACTCTGCAAGTTGGGCAAGTATTAACCCTGGATGCTGTGAGGTTAAGCTGGTTGCCTATGGTCACACGCAACATCTGACAAGACCGGGAATAAAGCCCAAATTTCCTGACTCCCCAGCACCATCACAAGGCAACACTGATGTAATTGCTAAATTTTAACTTAACAGTCTGTAGAGTTCATGTTTCTAAATTTCCAGAGTTTGGAATAGCAGGTATTAATGTTTTACTTCAGGTTCAAAAGCAGGATGTACACTAAAAGCTGGTTTTAGTTTAATGGAAATGAAATGGCCCATCTCAAAACACTGTGCTGTTTAGAGCACGTTAATGCTTACAGAAGTGTATGGAAATGGTAGGTACGCAGCTCCCAGGTTTGATCACTCACGTCACCAGAGCTGGCAATGCAACGCTTGGATCAGCTGCCCGGGGCTGCCACACTTAATTTTAAAAAGTTACGGCTGGTGTGACCTTGGCCCTGTCCTCACAGGCACAGCTCCCTTGAAACACCACAGCGAGGGGTCCCATGAGATTCCCTCCATCTTCACTGTATGCTCACTGGGTGGGATGGGTACCCAATGACTGTTCGTGGTGGGGTTACTTATGCTGCAGGATATTCTGGCTTCCAAAAGATGAAACAACATCTTGTAAGAGCAACTGCTGTAAGATTCAACTGATTCTTCTCTGGTCCAATTTATGCTGATAGAAGTGTGTGCCCAACTCTTCTCTCTGGAGGAACTCCAAATTCTCTTTTTTTTAGAGGTCCCAGGAGCCACCGAATGTGGAGAGCCAAGATGAGCTGCAGGTATACAGCCTTTGGAAATTCATCATTTGCATGGGTCACAGAAGCAACACGAAGAAGCACACATGCTTCAGACCACCATACAGGTGGCCAATCCTTTCTGTGGCCAGAAACTACTACCAATGAACAAAACAATGAATAAAAGTTCACCATTCCAGAAAATTTTACACATGTAAAACACAATTCTTCAAAATTTATTTTTAGCTTTGCTGTTTACATTGCGCCTTCATCTCTTTTGCTAACTGACTGTCCCTTCCCCACCTTTTTGTTAAAAATTTTCCCCTGACTTGCATGCTTTATTGGTCTTTCAAATTTTACTGATCCTAGCAATTTCATGGGTTAAGCAACATCTGCTTGGATAATTAGAAGAGAAGAGATTAACAAGTCAGAGAACAGTCATTACCTGCAGACATTCTGAAAATAGCCATCTCCACAAATCCAAGAGACAGAGCCATCAATTACAGTAATCCTAGAGATAGACAATATTTGCAAAGAAAGAGTACTTTAATCTCATAAATAGAACCCACAGTGAAATAGGTTTCTCTATTTCCAAAATTGTCAATTCCAGTACTTCAGGAAATAAACAGTGAAATTGGTGCCTGCAGTGTCACTAAATGTAGATTACGTCATGTGTTTAGTGATTAACCATTTCTAGAATAAGGGACTACTTAGGACAAGGGGAAGAAAATCAAAAACATTTAGCCAGTAATAACTTCAGGTCTCACTGACAATCACCTCTTCATGAACTTCTGGGACTACTTGCACGTTGCACATACAAGAGCACACATGTGTTTACTGTCAGAGACAGAGACATCCAGTTATCCCAGTCACTTGGATCATGCTAAAATACAGACATGCTTTCCTGAAGAACTTCAACTCAACTGTGACAACTCAACTGCAACACACTTTTTAAACTCTATTAGACTTCATCTCATTTCATTTTTAATTTGAAGGATCTACTTTTTGGCAACAGTACTGTACTCAACTAAGAATCTGCTGGAAATTCTAACTATCTTGGATTTTGTTATAAAGTTCACTTGATATATAGAGATAAAACTAGAACATGATTTTTTTTTTAAAAATCACACAGGCTTTGAAAACAGTTTTTGAGCTGGGGTTTTCTAATAGATCTTCAAAAGATGCTGTAAAAACTCATTTTCCCTCACTTTTAAAAATTCCATTATCATCTTCACTTAAAGATAAGTTTTAAAAAAACTAAGATATTTCTTTTCAAGAACATCTCAAGAAAAAAATGAAGAATTATATATAAAAAGCATCATATAGTTTTCAAGAAAAAGTTCTGGAAAAGTGTTTATAGAAGTAAAGCAAATTTTGAAAATTGTTATAAACAATTGGTGACTTAAACCTAACCCCAGTTAAATAAAAAACAACTACATGGAAAAACACATTGGTGATGTAGCTGTAATTTAAAGTAGGTATTGTAGCAGTAAACATAACAGAGATGAGATGGAAGGCACACTCACAAACACACACACAAAATCTTTTGGGTCTAGTGTTATGTCAAATGATGTATTTCACAGCACCTCTCTCTGCATGGGGAACAACACAGAACAGAAGAATTCATTCCCAGATTAGAAACCTAAGTGTGGAGCAAACCGCTTGCCCTGCCAGAGGCCGGACTGATCATACTGCTGGAGACACACAGGTCTCACGGTGTCACCTGAATCTTGCCAGTGACTGAACACTTGCCTGGGAAAAAATGAGTCCACTGTGCAACCCTGTAAGAAGCCACCTACCACCTGAGGAGTCAGGGAGATGAGTACCTTGAATGGACTTCAAAAGGGGAGACCTTAAAAATCTTAGCAAATATCAAGTTCCTGGAAAATTTTGTGACAGCAGCCTGGATATATCAAAGCACCTATTTAAAACAAATGAAGTAAACTGGCCACAGCATGACACACTTCTTTCAAGAGTCACTGCTTTCATAAACTTATATATGTTTTTTTCTCCCACACCCAATATTGGGTCGCTAGCTGTTGCAGAGAGTACAGGTGCTCTCCTTTCTCCCCAGGACTGAAGATGAGAGCAGGGAGCAGATTCAGAGCTTCCTTGTCCCCTGATGAGCAAGCTGACTGGAGCTTTTGAAAGACTGACAGGGATGGTGGGGCCATGCTCTCTTCTCACTTGTCTTTGGTCAAGCAGAACATCCCTTTCTGAGCTGTTTGCTCCCTCCTGGGCAGGGCCAAGCCGTGCTAGCACAGCGGAGAGACAGAGCATCAGTCAAGAAAAGTGAAGTGAGCTGTAAAGGGCAAATACGTACAAGGGGTGCCATCTCACAACAATGTAAGGAAAAAAAGCATTAAGTGGCTTATATAAACCAATGCCATAAAAGTCCTGAATAAAGGCAGCTAAGGACACCATCTCTCCCAGCCTGAGTTGCCATTGGCCATGCACTGCGAAAAGAACAAAACTGAAGTTATGCAATGCCTCGCATTAGGCCCAAAGTAAATAAAGTTAGGACTTGCACTTTGACAGCAATATGAACCAAACAAAGCTTGTGCTCCTGGGTAAAAATCTTGAGCTTCTCGCCATCATCGCAGTGAACCGGGATGTGGGGGAGATGAGCAAGGGCTGCCTCAGCCACAGGAGACTCAGACGGTGCACGCTGTGCACCCAGGGACTTCCCACTCCTTGTCCCCTCTAGCCAGGCCTCAAGAGGCAGGTCCTCCACAGCCCAGTTTACAGCATAGGCTCACCACCAGAAGAAAAACCCAGCAGTGTCAAGGAATTAAGGCCTGAACTGAAGGCAACTAAAGTCAATCCAGCTTCAATGCATTTTCAGTCATACTACTGTAGCACTCCGCAGGGGTTAAAATCTTTGTGTCTCTAATCACCATCACCACCTTCCGCTGGTTCCTCAGCTGGAGGTAAACCTCCCAGACTTTCAAGGGCTACAGAAACCAAAGATAAACACATTCATTCACTTTGCACATCCTCGTTTTTCCAAATGTTCCTAAAGACTGAGGAGATAACAAGCAGATGTTCTGCTGCTTACGCTCACCATAAAATCCTGTGACCACAGTTATCCTGTTGACTTTGCAGAATATGAAGTTGCTCATCCTTACTTCTCTGAGGGTGGTGTGCTATGAGTCTCCAGTCCTGGTGCTAAAGAAGCTCAAAGTTGTGGAGGGGCTTTGAAATAAAGGTTTATGCAAAAAATAATTCACAGAATTCACCAAACCTTGAAATCCACTGAACTAAATTACTTCTAAACATACTTCTTTCATGTTTTTTTTTCCTTATTCTTGTTTAGTTTTCCCCTTCCAGTAACTTGGTTGGCCATGTGAAGCCTCTGTTACTGTTACAGCAGTCTATTTTGAGCAATTTGTGGTCCAGTCTAATTCAGTGGATGTTGTCTCCTTGGTACTAGAGCACCTTCCACATCAGCAACCAAACCTTCCTTTCTGTTCCAGTTTGCTTTCAACTTGTCATTCCCCCTCTGCCTCGTCCCAGGATAACTACAGTCACAGACAATTAAGCTGTCAATCAGCAGAGCTGTGAGAATACTGCCATTTTCAGAAGCACCTATGATGGCTTTCACAGGAAAAATTATATCTTCCAAAAACAACATCAAAGCCAGCACCAAGCGTACCTATAGTACATTCCCCATTGGAAGTCTTCAACTTTCAGCAACATTCAACATGTGGATCAGATTCCTCTAAGAAAAGGGGACAGTTAGACAACTTTATTATAGGAAACAGTAGAACTCCTGAAACACTGAGGTGCTATTATTCCTATCAGTAATATAAAGTGAAAATAGCAAGCAGATAGCAAGGAATAACACACATATGAAGAATATTATTTTCTACACTTTGCTACAAGTATAGTTACACAAAGTTCATAATATTTTACCTGTTGCAGTCAATCACTAGCAAACTGATCCATCTTTACTCCTAGTAGAATTCAAGATTTTGGTAAATTTTCAGTAAAGTAATATTTAAATAGCACACAAATGACCATTTCCTATTAGCTTTCTCTACAGGGAATCGATTTTAAGACCAACAAAAAGGCTAATTAAAAAATTTCAACTGAGTTTTAAAAGCTTTATGCAGTTACTTCAGATGATTGCTCATAAATTCAATAAAGCCCTAAAGATTACTCACATCTAGCATCTTTATCATCAAGGACAAAGTAACTTTCTTTTTTCTTTTACATAGAAAATGGACTTTCATTATGCTCCTAATCACATCTACACAGAGTACACATCAGTGTTAGAAGCTGAAAGCTATGAGCAAGTTTTATTTCTCATTTTTAGAAGACTATAATCTTTTCAGATTGCTCAGACTTTAAAACCAGGGCTACAATTTTCCTAAGAGTATCTATTAGTTCAGTATCAAGTGCTCACAGGATCCTGTAAAGTATCTTAAATTTCTAATTTCTAATAGCAACTGAGATTTCTGAAATGGAACCTGACAGTGTTATATTTAGGGAACATTCATATGGGTAACTATAATTTCTAATGTGAAATGAAATTCACTGCTGAAAATTTCTACTGCATATTCTAGAAGAAGTATATTAAAGAAATTATAAGATCTATGAGATACATCATAGCATAAGAATAAAAATGTTAACATTTGAATCTGTAATTTTTGTCATGGATAAAATGAAGAGGAGGGAACTCTGCTTTTTACACCTGCATGATGCCCCTTAAGCATTTACAATCTTTGCCCTCATTTTTCATCCACGAAATGTTGGCATAAAACATTCCACAGCAGGAAGCTACCTTTCCAGTAGGAAATTCCTCAAATACTCCCAAAATTTTTTCCTAATATTTACTACTGACATTCCTTACATGCTGTCATAAATGCTGGGTGACTTTCAAAAGCTGCTGAGACTGAAAGGTCATTTGCAAAGGAGAACAGTCCTCAAGCTCTTCTGCAGCTGTGGCAGCCCTCAATACCATCATGTGCAGTCTTAACATGTCGAGCAATATTCAAGGAAGCCACTGATGGGAAGAGTGTTAGGATGCAGGGCGTGAAAATGAAAATGTTTGTTTCCTTGTTCTTGACCATCTACCCTTCCTGAAGAAAACTACCCAGATATGTCAGATATCTTTTTTTCACTCAGGTTTTAATCTTCTTATTATTTCTTTGAAGGTCAAGTATGCAAATATTCCCCACATCCAGTCTAATATTTTCATTTTTGTGTCATGTGCATGGTGTTCTGAAAAAGTTCCAAGATTCAGTAAGAACTGACACAGCAGATAAATTAGTGACAGGATGAACATTTCACAAGTAAATAAATAAGGAATATACCAAACTTTATGGGAAAAAAAAAACCATAAAGGAAAATGAAACTGTCCATCATTAGGGTTAGTAGCTGCTGAGCACGTTTGTTATATCTCATCATTTCCTTGTGGTCCCCTGTCTGCCATTGTGTGTGTCTGTCTTGTCTTGCATCACCTTGCATGTGCCTGGTGCCAAGATCACTGGATGGGGTCATCTTCTGTGCCTTGTGGAGTGCCAGAGCAGAGAACCATGGCTCTGGGCCAGGGATGCTGTTCATTTCAGCAATACATACAATAAGCAATAACAATGCTGGAAAAGTCCACTCACATATGATGTAACTAGTGACTACTAGTCTCCTGTGTTTATATTTGTCTTCTGTCCCTAGGCAAAATCCCGCCCAAACTCCACAGTGCTACCTACTAGAGTGCAGCTGAGGGGAGCAGGAAAGGAGAGGGTCTCTACAAGGAACCTTGGAGGTTGGAAAACTTCTTGCTTATTCCCATTAAATGTCCTGGACAACCCATTGATGTTTTGCCAGGCCCCTCAATCATAAGAATTTGACCCCATCATTGTGCTGAATGATTTAACCTCCTTAAGAGTTCACTGGGAGCCGATAATCCGCCGATCATGACTGATCTAAAATTGGAAAATGGTCATGCACGTTTTAAAAATAGTCTGTTTATCACACCGTATATATTGATTATCTTTTGGAAACATTCCAAGACACATCATTCTGGAAGTCAATCTAAAATAAATATGACCTGAATTTATCCAGAACAGGGTAGATACAGTCTTGTTATGCATTTAAACAGTATATAACTGTCTGCATGTTAATATTGCAGCCTCCTGGCAATTATGAACCATTAAACAGAATTCTAATGTGACTTATTTCACATGTGTGCATTGATATTTGAAAAAGTTCAGCTCCCATTCTCCGAGTACTGAAATGACTTTCAAAATCCTAAAGTTGTATCACTGCAGTGGCCTGGTATAAGCACTGAAGTAACCCCAACCATCTACCTGTGCCCTGACAGAGAGGCAAACACAAATGCTGTCAGGCAGTAATAAACAGACTGCAGAAAGTTGAAGCATGAACAAATGTATGATTGAAAACACCATGAAAGAGAAGATGCAGATCTGCAGCCTTGCTGCTAACAAAGATCTGTTGCTCAACCTCGGAGTCTGGCAGCAAATTTTACCTGACTGAAGCTGGGACATGGAAGACACAGCTGGCTTTAGAACCAAGTTTCAGATCATTCAGTGCTTGAGAAAGGCTGTCAACATTTGATTTCCGTATGAAGGCAACTGATTGCTAATTATTGTGTAAATTAATTGCTTCTCAGGGCTGATTGCTGCCACTATTTACTGCTACAATCTGAAGAAGTCACGTTCTTCTGTTTAATATCTGAACTTATTTACAGCTTACAGAAGCAGAGAGACCAGAATTCATTTTCCACGTTCTACCCTCAATGCCTCTTCCTCACTGGCATGAACTCTGGATATTACAGTCAGATATTTCTTGTGCAAAGAGAATTACATCATACACCTGCTTCACTAATATGCTGCTTATGAATAAGGATGAAACTTCAGGCAGAGAAGGGTGGGTACTTGATGAAAGGGGAAAGGAATATAACTCTGGAATAACTGAATTATGCAATAAATAATTTCTAACAAATCATTATAAGACATATATTTTATGGAACATGAAACTAGTAGTATAAAGTTTCATTACCTCACGGCAACTTGAGATCAAAAAGCTGTTTTCAGTTCCCTCTTTCCTTTCTGGAGCTCACACTATGTGCCCAACCCAGCTCTCTGAATCTCCCTAAAGGACACCTGAAATGTGGAGCATTGTGCTGAAAAAAGAGGCACATCTCAATTTCAGTTCTGCTTTGACTTCCCTCTTGCCAACAAAAGTTGTGTCATCTGTCTTATACACTAAATCCTGGTAGCAATACTATGCTGCTGTGAGAGCAGGAGGACATTGCTGTGATGTGAGAAGCCCTAATGCAGCTGTTTTGGCAGGTGCAGCTCCACCATCTCTGCATGTCATCTTACAGCTAGAAAACATTCATCCCTTTTAAAATATCTCACAGGTAAAAACACACTCAGTTCTTCCTTGCCCAAGATGTACTCTGACACAGCAAGCAGCAGACTCAGAAGCAGAAAGGTTTGTTTGTGTCTTCTTGTGCTTTAAGGAACATTTTTTGGTGAAAATGAGGGCAGCACTAACAAAAGAGTAATATCCTCACCTTCCACCACACGCTCTGCATTATCTCTTCTGTCCAGGAGGGGGAAAGAAGGGGATATTCTGTAGAAGAGACCACTACATAGATGAAAATTACCCTTTTTCATGAGGATTTCCACTTGTCTTCCACATTCACTGCATACTGTCTTGTATCCAGCTAAGAAAGTTGCTGGAGTATCCAGTCCATCGTATTTAAAAATGCTGGTAAACTGAAAATGGATCATGCCACTTCTCTCTATCTCTTTTTCCTCCTGTACCCCCACACACCACAAATATAATTTGGAAGAAAAGAATGCACCCACTACTTGAGCAGATTCTAAGTATTTCACAGATTATGCATGTAAGGAGGAAATAATAATAATTAATTTTCGCAAATCTGCAGTGCTCCATGCCTATAGAAAAACTGCAGGAATTTTAGGGATACAAACACTTGGACAGGAGGTAACCTTCCCCTGTGAAGCAGGGACCAAAGTGCAGCAATGACTGAGACCTGCTGTGAAAAATTAATGACATTCTTTTCAAGCAGTGACTTGAAAAGTCCTAAAGGAAACAGTCTATTTAAACTGGTTTATTAAAGCTGTATCCCAAGGAAAATCCAAACTCTGTTTAATGGAGCAATCTGACCCCCTCTAGCTCTTCTTGTGCTATTCAAACCCATACAGCACACAATTAAATCAAGGATGGCTAAAATATCTCACTTGTTAAATTATTACACATTTGCCTCACTAGCAATTACAACCCACTGTTGCCACAGACATTTGCTGAGTAATACCTCTGTTCCACTGTAGGCTTGAACACAGCTACAGAAAGTACTAACACACAAAACCGACTATAGTTAAATGCTTAACAAACACTATGGATAAATCAAAAAGAGGGTCACAACTTCAGAGGAACTGGAGCTTTAAGTTACAGTGCATTGATTAGCAATATAATTAATGAGAATTATAACAAAATGAAGGAGAGAAATCACTCAATCCTCTAACCATGTAGCTTCGGGAAACGCAAACAAATAAGCGCCAAGCCAAAGCCAAACATTTAAACCACTTCATTGGTGTGCTTCTGATCTGGATCCTCCCCTTCCCTCCCTGCCAGCCTCCTGTAAAAAGAAAGACAGATTTCATGCCAATTCCACACTTTGGAACAAGATTTCAGGGTGCTTTTCTTCTCCTACGATGTAGGGAACAAGAAATGATAGGATCAGATAAAAGCATATAATGAGATTAAGGCTCATTAAAAACTCCTCTTGTGCTTCAAAGGCACTTAACTCTGTTAGACGTAAGACTGATACATACACCTACAAACACAACAGTCATGTATGCGGGAAAGACCTGGCACCACAGAAACTGCAATTCTTGCCGCAAAGCAAACGGTCACATCAAATGGCCAAACACTTTGCCGAAGCAAGGGGATTTTACACAATGAGACAAGACAGTATTAGACAGGGTACTTGGTGTCCTGTGTGTTGAAAGGGTTTCTACAGAGCTTCTCCACATGAGGGGCAATGGTTTTAAGCTAGAGCACGGTAGATTTAGACCAGATATTAGGAAGAAGTTCTTTACTCTGAGGGTGGTGAAATACTCAGGTTGCTCAGAGAGGTGGTGGAGGCCCCATCTCTGGAGACATTCAAGGTCAGGCTTGATGGGACTTTGAGCAACCTGATCTAGTTAAAGCTGTCCCTGTTCACTGTGGGAGGCATTGGACTAGGTAACCTTGAAAGGTCCCTTACACCCCAACACATTTTATGATTCTATGACTAAAGGATGCACCGTGCAATTGGCTATTTTTGCAGCGAGCACCTGCTAGGGCAGCAGCTCAGGGCACTCACTTGCCACAAAAATCATCTCCAATAACTCGTCTTCTGGTGCAGTCACCTGCTACAGATACCGGGTTTCAGTCTCTGAGACCGTAGCAGGGAAGGCTGCAGCCCTCTCGCTTCCCCTTCACGTGCGTGTGATGCTCACACCCACTCCCCACATCTCCCCTGCCTGCTGAGGCTGATGCACATGGGGCAACTGATGCAAGCGGGAGCACAGGAAGTTCCACAAAAACACCAGAAAAAAACATTTTCACTGTGATGGTGACAGAGCACTGGCACAGGCTGCCCAGGGAGGTTGTGGAGTCTCCTTCTCTGGAGACATTCAAAATCCGCCTGGATGTGTTCCTGTGTGACCTACTGTAGGTGATCCTGCTCTGGCAGGGGGGTTGGACTAGATGATCTCTAGAGGTCCCTTCCAACCCCGAACACGCTGTGATTCTGTGTGATTCTGTGGTGCACAAGTCTTAAGCACTGTCTAGGGGCTGGAATTTCTGGCTTTCAAGTGCAGAAACTAAAGGAATTAAATTCCTGACCTTTAAGAGAAGACAGAGAAAACTGCCTGGAAAAGTTTTGCAAGAAAACCAAACACAATTCGGTCAAATCTGGCTTCTAGAAACAATATAAACAGTATAAAAGAATATATACATTCGCATTATTACAGGAATTACTGGGACTTAAAAGGCTGAATAATTACATTGAAATAAGTTGGGTAACTATAATTGAAAGCTAGATGCAAGTTTAAATAAAATTATATTAATATACCTTTAACAGTAGCATGAAAAATTAAGAAACTCATTCAAACAATTCAGCAATGCCTAGAATGCTCAGATGAATTATATGCACCCTTTTTCCACAAAAAAAAATTCTTATGTTTGCTAAATCCATCACACTAGTCATATTTTTAAAAATATCTTTATCGATACATATACAATCTATAAAATTAATCACACTTCATATCAACTTGTCAATAATTTATCATTTTCTTTGTGAATTGCATAATTACTGTTTTAATCAGAAAAATTCTTAAATTTCTGTAGAAATACTTAATAAATAAAACATACTTTAATCTTTGTTTCAAACTTTGTATTACAAAATTCTATAGCTAGAACAATAAATTAATCCGCTAATGGGCAATGCTCATCCTGATTCTATGAAGATGATTGATAAAATTATTTTTTAGCAATGAATCTTTAAGTGTTCAATGCCATCAAAGACAAATTTAGCTAGAGACTGACCCTAATCCTAAATCAGATTTTCTAGCTAGCCTCTACTCTGCCAGGACAAAAAAGCTGTAGATTGCAGAATGGAGGAATGTCACAATACCAAATAAGAACATTCATTTTTAAAGAGAACTTAAAAATAAATTCTTAAAAATGTAGGACTAAATTTGCTGTTAGGCAGAAGAAACACAAAGTAAGACAAAACAAAAAGCTGCCTGGTGTGGAATATTGCTCAGAACACTGTTTCTTCTGAAACCAGGTGTGAGGCCATACAAGATCACAGATTGGAACGGAGCTGATGTTCAAGGCAGTGCTGCAGGCAAGGGGATTTTTTTCATAAATTCTGCTCTCGCTTTCCCTGTGTCAACTTCTCAACTTCCCTACTACATTCAAAACTATTTTTGAAGGTACTTGGGGATCTGAGTATGAATGAAAATCAAAGTCTACAATTTCTATTTCACAGTTAATACTGTTCCACTGATTCCTTCATGTCATTCTGGAAGTGTAAAGATACTTTGTAGCAAGAACATATTACATATGTTGTCAGTATGAGTCCTTTCAGACTGTAACAGCAAAAAATGTAGAGTCAAGACCCACTGTCTAAACTACACCAATTTCCATACAATAACCTCTTACCTACTGATAGTATTTCATTCTTAACACGTATCTTCACAATTTCATAGACTATTTAGAGAATATAGGAGCACAGCATAAAAAAAAACATTACCTCTCATCTTAAAATTAACACAACGCTCCCACGGATTATACACTGTACTTAAATCCAGGCAGAATTTTTCAGAGCTATGTTTGCAAGCAGTGATCCATGGATTTATCAATGTAATTACATTAGGAGAAATTTAGTTCACAGTCAATACCGATTTGTTTTTACACAGTTAAACTTTATGTTTTTATTTCACCTACGTGAAAAGGTCTGCCATCAAAACTTTCAATGTTAACAGTGATATAGCCCAGATGGAAATGCCAGGGTCACCACAAGACGCAGCCGTGCTGTACAGGTAGAGTACAAAAAGGTCCCCAGAATCTTTTTCCACCAAACCATGGGGCACCAGGGTCATATCCTGAGCTTTCAGGACGAAGACTGATCCCAGGCCAGGATTAAGGTGAATCAACACCAAGGCTCTTAACACCTCTTTTTTTTTTTTTTACCAACAAGAAAGAACTAACATTGTCAGTTGTTAATTGCTGTCAATTTTTGTTGTTCATTTAATGCTATTAACGTGTCCCATTAGCGGAACCAAAAGAACCAGCCTTGCCATAGAGACCCTTTTTGTTGGAACGAGAAAGAAAGGGAAGGGAAAGTGATAAGAAAAGGAAGATCCCTCCGATCCCGTGATGACCATGGCACATGCAGCAACCTTCTTGTGGTGGGCGAGAGCACCTAACTGCCCGGGGTGATCGCCTTCTATCCTGTCCAGTTCCTGCCACATCGTGTTGTTTACCCCTTGTGGAAAATTACTGGGAGGGGGTCTGGAAGATGCGAGG
>NW_009701820.1:75062-97113 GCF_000703405.1 Apaloderma vittatum
CACGGATGGGGCAGGGGGCTCAGGAAAGTGCTGAGTCAGCTCCATACCAACCAACACGGACGTGCACCAGACAGGCGGCTCTGGCCTGTTGTGGTTCAGAAAAGGCACAGACTGTTTGAGACATTTGTTTACCAGCCCCTTACAACCAGTTACCATTCAGCACAGCAATAAAGCCAAATCCTTCTGGCAACAGACCAAAAGACAAAGCCAGTTTGAGTGACAGGTTTCTCCAGAATATCCACCCTCTCACCCACCTATCTCACAAACAACATATTGGGGAAATCTTCTGAACCTTTGCTGAAGCTCTGCCCTGTTTTGCAGGCACGACGCCAGCCCTCACAGAAGTCTGACCAAGACGCTTCAATTAGCGCATCTCACCACGCCACTGTCTGGATGTAAAAGCTTCAGTTACAGGAAATATTTTCAGCATATTTGTTGAGAGAGGTAGCAAGGCTTTTACAATACAGCTTGGCCATCAGAAGTTATAACCAGAAAAATGTTTGATTCAACTTCATAAAATGGCCATTTATTTTAATAGCATAGTATATAAAAATATACAACCAGTACTAATATACTTGAAAATATGCTAAGTTAACTGCTTCTCAGATTATAAAAGTAATTCATACTACAACAGAATTAAAATGTGTTCAGCTATAAAAATGAGGCAATAACATATCTCTCATTATGAATTCTCTCTTCATCCGCTTAGGAAAGCCTCCTTCTCTGACAAAACTTCCATGAATGGTTTTCCAGTTTCCCTGCCTTGAGGGTTTGAAAGTCAGTCAGATCACCAAAAACACCCTCAGAAATTTATATATAAATATAAGCAGACAGAGCTATTAGGATTTTCGTGAGCCTAGCAGCCTGACACTGCAGAAGGTAATGCAATCCATTCCTGTGCAATGGGAGAGCCAAATTTATTTGACCACTGTTGGAGAACAGGTACTGCTTGCAATAGGGCAGTATTTTTTGCTGCACCTGGGGGCATTTTCTGCTAAAACCAGCTGATCAGTAAAGCCCAGAAATTTATGACATTTATAGTCACAGAAAAGAAAAGGCAAACCCTTCTGGGTCTGTGCTCCAGTGCTGAACATCTGCTGTTTTCATTATTGGTGTGAAGAACTGCTAGGCAAAGTTGGCTCCAACAGTCTTTTTCTCAAGGGAAAGAAAAAACCCTTCAGTTAGGAAGATTCCCTTTTCTTTAAGACAAAAGAGGACTGTGTAGCTCTTATCCTGTCCCAGGGGTGGTTTTGCCCAGTGGACAGGCAGACTGATGCTGAAGTAGAGGAGAACTCCCACAATATGGAGAACCCTACAAGAAACAACCGATACAACTAGGGGATTAAGAGGAGACATTGTGCCATGAGGAGCTGCAAAATAGAGCCACTCTAAACCTGGGATAGCTGTACAACCTCAAGAATTGAATCACCTTTTCAGGGTGACAGCTGGCCCAACAGACAAGCTTCTCTGAGGTGAAAAATGAACAGGGAGCAGAGCAAATGGAAAAAGAAGCAAACCTCTGAGTCTTCTGCCGTCTACCTTGTAAGATTTTGGTGGGTGCAGTTAGTACTTGGGCTTTTTACAGCCTCAAGCAGGAGACAAGCGCTTTCTTCTAAAAGGGGAGCCCCAAATATAGCCTTGAGAGACTTCACAATGAGATCAGATCTGACGTAAAAGGTAGTAGCAGTGGCCACCAAAAAGACAGCAGCAGGAGCAAAGAAGCAGAGGGATAAGATGGGTGTGGGACCCTAGGGACCTAGAGGTGAGGTTGGAGAGGAATTCCAAGAGGAATTTTTGCCTTGGGAAGATGGTGCAGGTAGGCAGGGATTTGCGACTGGGAGAGAAAATAGGGAGTAAAAATACCTTGGAGGGATCTACTACAGATGAGGCTGTCGGTTTGTGTGGCTCAAGTGGAAGGGTATTTGGGGCAAAGTAAGGACCATGAATACGTTTGTGCTAGGATCAGTAGGGAACTCCAGAATGGGTGGAAGTGTTGGGAGGCTCTGGTCAATTGTGGGGCCCTCTAAACTCTGTATGGGGGCTGCGTGGAGGGAGGAACAGAAAGGACTCTGGGAAAATATGTGTGGGAATCTAATCTGAGCTTAACCACAGGGAGTGCCTTCTTCTTCTATGCCAGCTTTGGGACAAAAGTGCAGCCAGGACTAACTTTCTGTAGAACTGTCCTCTTTCTAATTGCTTTTGTGGAGATCTGATGCAATGGGCTGCAAGTCTGTGACTGAGGCTGTCTGGCAGAAGTGAGGAATTTTTTTTTATTGCAGAAGTCCAGACAGGTGATTCAGACACCACTGTCATGCCCACATTTACACACCCTTCAGCATTACCCAGGAATGAATATAACTCAGCCGAGCTGCAGACTGTACAAAGTTAAGCTGAAGGCCTTAAGAAGATTTTATTGCGGAGTCTACGGTCTCTCAACTTCCTACCCCTACTCTATGCCAGCACAAGTAATGAGTAATACCAGGTGCATGCACCAAAACACCTGGGCCTGACTTTCTGAGATGCTAAATACTTTTGGATCCTGTTCAGTCTGAGTTGTGACTGATTACCTGCTCTGAAAATTGACACCCCTCCTCAAGAGCACCCCTAATCATGGACTTTTGAAAACATTTACTCCACATTAACCTTCCAAAATTGACAGAGTGACTGTGGCCAGAGGATATCAACTTGAACTAAATTGCTATTAGGACTATTGCACCATAAAATAAGATTTAGTGGGAGAAAGCAGACTCCTCAGGCATCAGTTAAAAATAAAACAAACGCAAAACCTTTAAATAATGTGCTTTCTGCCACATACAACAAAACATAATTCTTCTGAAACCTTAGCAGTGACTGAAGCAGTCACAGAGGACCTTCCTTAGTCACTCTGTCAAGTTTGCATTAGTTGTCCTCATTACATAAAGACGATCAATCAGATACTGGAGAACCCTTACAAGGGTTAATGAAAATTGAATACAAGTCCTCTATGCCATTCTGGCAGGTACAAGTTATTCCCAGAGCTACAGACACATGTCTGTGCCAAAGTCAACACAGATTTCTTTTTCTGAGCAGGGTCTGGGCCCTAGAAGAGAGCTTGCTGATTCCTTCAGGAGGTACAAGTGCCACAAAGCTACTCACATTTCCTTGTTCAGTGAGACTCCTTCATCTTTTCTCATTAGTGCAGCACACAGTAGGAAAGGTACTTACACATTTACACAAAATTACTTTTTTTTTTTATTTTTAGTATTCTGGTATTACTCCAATGTACATGTTCTACGCCAAAAAAAAATTAGCTAATTTATACACAATTTCCATTTCAGCAAGTTCCTTATTACTAATTGGGATTATCAAGTACCAAGAAGGGACTCAGAACAAGGGTTTGCTCCACTTTCCATCCTCCAGAACCTCATCCTGTATGACAGGCCAGGCTGGCTCCACATCACTGATTTCTAATGCAGAGTATAAAGAGTATCACTGTCACACATGATTGAAACAAGCTAATACCTTCAATTTTCAAGGGAGATATGGAGCAGAAAAACAATAATCAAGGAAGAAATGAGATCCTGGGTGCTTAAGTCATACAGGTTTGCTAGAGGTCACCAGAACTGCAGTTTCTCTTATATCTTTGGAAGAAGAAATATGAGGTCTTGTTCAAAATAGTAATGGGCCACTGCAATCACATTTAGAACTCCAGATGTCTGCTAGAAAAGTTGATAGCTGATAGTCAGGTTTGGTACACATGAAAAACAGCTGTTCCTAATATGCTTAGTTAACCCAACACCATCAGACTTAATTTTCAGTCATTGCTGGGCCAACTACCAGTTCTTCCTCCTCCTGCAACTCTGCACACATCTTCTTCCCCAAATAAAATCCTCAGGGGCCAAATCCCAAACAGCCTTCATCAAACTTTATATTATTTAAATATCATTTTATTGTTGTTTTTGTTTTCTCTCAATCTCACATACAGACTTAAATCAAGATTCAAGCTTGCTTTTTCTCCTGAATTAATGGGACAAAACCTCAATATCTGAATAGAAACAGTGTCATCCTGCATCCCCTTTAATGGGATTTTCTCCTCTAGCTATATTTTAAAGGTGAAAGTAGCTTTCAAACTAAAATTTTCTAGTGGCTAACAAAACTTTGAATAGTCCTTAATATTCTGCTGTGCCTTCTGTTGAGCTGATCTTCACCTCAGAGACATTTAGAAAGGTAGACTGTATTTGGCCATGCAGCTTAACCAAGGTACTTTGCTATATACCCCTGGAATTCATCTAAGCAATTCAAATACCACACGCAAAACACTCCCAAACTTTTCACATTGCACACTGCATCTATTAGCTTCTTGACCCTTCTACACAATTGTAAATAAATATACTTACACTATAGCGTTTCACATTTCTCCAATGTAATACAGGAACAAGAAAAATCAGTTCACAAAACATTAATTTTCACTCCCAAGTGATAATAAAGACATTAATACACAAATCATTTTGCATATATAAAAAGGCACCAGTATTGTATTTGGATCTGAAAGTCAATCCTGTGAAATTTAAGAACTAGCACTTAAGTAAAGCACTATTTTTCGCAGTAAGCGAAATAATCCCTCCACAACCTTGAAGACATTGGAAGTCTCCAATGTGTGCTCCTTTCAGATACCATGGAAGACAAATGCTGCTGACCTGTTAAATCCTGCCCGAATACTGTGTTGTAAAGGAATCCCAGAGTACACAAACAAAACCTCATCTGTACTGGGGAGTGAAGTACACCACAAACAAAACCTCATCTGTACTGGGGAGTGATTTAGGAGCTCCAGGAGTCAACATTGACTTTGTATGTTCTAACTTAAACCCATTATTTCTTATTCTAGTGGTGCCCAGCAAAAGAACAAGAAATAACAGGTGTAAGTCAGAACACAGGAAGTTCCACCTCAACATGAGGAGAAACTTCTTTACTGTGAGGGTGACAGAGCACTGGCACAGGCTGCCCAGAGAGGTTGTGGAGTCTCCTGCTCTGGAGACTTTCAAAATCCACCTGGACGTGTTCCTGTTGGGCTGCCCTAGGGGATCCTGCTCTGGCAGGGGGGTTGAACTAGACGGTCTCTTGAGGTCCCTTCCAACCCCGAACATTCTATGATTCTATGATTCTGATTCTATGACTAACTTGGTTCCAGGCCTCCACCTTGCACTAGGAAATTACGCCTCAGACCATGCTGTCAGGCAGCTTTCATTTACACACTTTAGCTGTGAATATAATATTAATGTAGAGTGAATAAACCACATAGGTGTCTAGTATCCACAGAAACATTTCTAGAGTCGAAGAAGAGACAACAACATTATCCAGACTTAACCGTTCCTCAGCAGGGATATGTGTGTACTTCCTGCCCGTGCACTTGGAGGCAAAGTTGAGTGGGGTAATGTCAGCAAGCTAGTCTGAATTACTATGAGAGGTACACATAGTCGTAAATGCATTTGGCAAGTCAATCCATAAAATCACCCAGTATTTTGAAGGTAAAGAATTCAAATACTTCATTTTATGAAGTAGCAGCTTCATCCTCTATGGAAAATCTTTTCACAGAAATGTCATACATGTTCACAGCCTCATAGATAACTTTGCTTACCACTTCTCATGAGTGTGGGGAGGTGGGGAAAGAGGAAGCAATATGGTGTGTAATGCAGTGCTTGTAGCCAAGCAAATATAAAATGCATTTGACAACTAACTACATGGAGATACTGCTGCTACTGTCAAATCTATCTTTAAACACGTGGCTAAATATGGGATTTAGAGTCTGTTTCAAACTCTCACTGAAGGACTCTATTATTATTTGCTAAGAGCACTCAAGCTCATACACAAGAAACAGAAGCACATACTAATTACTAACAGAAGCAGAGTGCTAACATTGAATTACAAGACACCACGATAAACTGGTCCTTAACGCCTATCTGCTTGCTGCACTGCACAAGCACTGGTTTCAGGAAAAATGGTAATCACAGGAAAAATGCAAATCACAGCAAAGCCTCACTATACAGATGATACACAAACACGTTCTCGTAGTCTTTTTCAATAGATCCAGCAGACAGTGTAGACTAGGGCACTGCTTAAGCCTTGAATTTCACAACTTCCACAGAGTCAACTGTTTTTTAATAATATGTACCTTCTGTTATATTGAAATTACTCATTGTGTCTCAAAATGTGGCCAGGTGGAAATCTTAAGCTGGAAAGTTTACAAAAAAAAAAAAAGTGGGGGAAGGTTTTGCATTTGTGGCCTCAGAGGAGATGTTGAAACTGACCAACTAATACCTCGATTTCTGCTGCATTGCAGATTTTCAGAAGGCTGTACATAATTTAATCCACCAGAAATAAGGCTGTCTAAAAAAATCATAGGACACTATAGCACATACTTTAAATATAACCATGTATTTGAATTCAAAACCAAGATGTTTTTGACAGATTCTACATCTTGGGGAAAGGGTGAAAAGAATGGCAATTATGGTATTCGTTATTTAAGAGTTTTTAGTCTTAAAAACTGGAACCATTTAAATTCAACTTTGGAAAGATAGCCTTTGACCGTAGTTTCACAGCAGGAACAAAACTATCTTAAATAACTAGACAATTAAACCCCACTTGAGCTTTTAAACTTGAAGACAAAAAAAAAAAGGCCAACCTCCCAACTCCAAGTTTTCACACGAGGCAGTTTTCTGTAAGCTTTATGCGGCAGCTGGCCATCTGCTTAACTCCTCTCATTTAGCTGACACTGATTTCCAATATTAATTTTCATTCTCCATAAAGATTTCATTTAGAAAAAAATCCTCTAAGTACTTTTTCCAAGGAAAGTCAGAATATGAAAATAAAGTGTTAAAATTATATGGGCTGATAGACATATGTGTAATACTGCATGCTTAAAAACTCCAAGATATGAATAGAGGTAGAGCCTATAGCAATTTTCACACATGCTTCCCCCATCTCAGCCCCAGATGAAAGATGATGGGTTTCCTCCATTCCAATTTGAACGACTGAACATTAACTGCATCAGCCAAAGGGATGCAAGAGCACATTGCGTGTAATTTGCATGGATTTTGGAGAGACAGCACTTTGGTCGCAAGGTTAATTCTGCTTTGTCTGATGACGCACCCTCTGCAGACCAGGCTTTGTGCCTTCAGGGGCACAAATTCGATTCTTGACATCCTTGGCTGCATCCCGGACTGTGTGTTCTGCACCCGTGGGCTGCAGCAACGCACCCACCCGGGTCATCAGCTCCTTCCTTTAAAAGCCTGTGAGCCCTATGGGAAGGAGGGGAGAAAGAGCCTTCCTAAAACAGAGCTGCTGTTTCATCTTAGCAGACAAAACAACAAGCAGCTTACGCATATACCTCTCTCATCCTGAAGTGTAACGCTGGAAAGATAAGTGAACCTTGAGAATGTATGACATGAATAAATGGTGATATACGATCAGGTGATCGATTATCTGAAGAACTTGAAGCCCTTACTGAAGAGCCATAGGTAGATTAGAAGCAAACTTGACGTTTTTTGGTTAAAAGTTCGTGCTCCCAGGAGCTTTTTAAGAAAATACAGGAAGAGATCAGAAAATGAGGTGGGACAGGAGGAGTTAGACCAAATATTTTTCTGAAAACTGATAGTCTGAAAAGGTCTTGAAAGATGTAGGAGAGAAGCATGGATCTGCATGTAATTTTTGTTGCTTTTTCAATTCTGCATGTTCTTTCATGGCTCTTTCGAACTGCACAATATGCTACATGCTCAGTATCGCTCGTGGCTGAACTTCCCTCCAGCAGCATAAGGACAAGTGTCCTGGCCGTGACACCCACAAAGCAATCTCTGTAGTTGTAACCCTCCTCAGGACAGCTGGATCATTTTAGCTGCTTTACCACAAGGATAATTTTACTGGCCTATATTCTGCTACAGTCTTTACCAACAGTCTACTAAAAGAAAAATCTAGCATAATCTACTTTGACAATTATTGAAAATATTTCTATCTAAGAGGAGCAAACTGTGAAGGATGTTTAAGTTGCTAGCATGTAAGAGAACTCAAAAAAATAAATAAAAAAGGGGTTTTTCATCATTTTGTTTGTGCCTGTCTGTCTCCTCTATGAGTAGAACTCATTCACTGAATATCTGATTCTGGCAATATTTTTCCGGTTAATACTGGACCGATACTGGAAATAGTTTTCATTCCTACAACTTAGTTCTCTGCCCTTGTTGGCTTTGTTTTTTGTTCTCCTACTGCTTCTGCTGTCTTGCAAAGTTCATTAGAGTTCAGCGGAATTTGGGCATGTTCTTGAGCAGCATTTTGATAAATGCAGAACAGAAACCACCCTAGCCCTCTTTCTCTTTTCTGATCTCACATTCTTCCTTTGCATGGACTGATACCAGAAGCAAATATTGATTCATTTTCCTGCCACTCTCCTATTGGTTAGATATTTCAATTTTATTTTTTTAAATACTGAAATAGAAATTTTTTTCTATTTATGTTTTATTCAGGAGACAGAACTTTTACTGTTCCCTGCAGCCAGCCTCAGTTCTGCTCTTTTCTGTTCATTTACATCTTTCCCCCAACCCCACATTGTCATTACCACCCTGCAGCCCTTTAGGAAAAAGTGTATGTGGTGTATTGTCTTTGCTGAATTACCAGATGAACTATTTTAAGAAAGATGTGTCACAGAAGACACATTGGAGAAAAAAAAAAATCAGATGTAGAGTACAATAGCTTATATAAATACAACGGCCAGGATTTTCAATAGAGTTAGCTGATTCCTGTGGGCCCTCTGTAAGATCCAGGCAACATGTCTACTTATTGTAACTCATACTTCTACTGCTTCAAATCTGCTAGTTTCCATTATCTTTCATATCTTTGAAAAATGCTTTATAGGAAAAATAAACCATGCAATCAACTTCCTCTATTAAAAACATAATAACTAAACCCAAACATAATTTACAAATATTTGCTTGCCCATCAACCCATAAATGAAATTTAGAGAGTGTTTTACATGTACCTATTAGATTTAAACCATGAGGGTAAGTGAATCTCCATAATTGCTTCTGATGCAAAGGCTTAAACTATATTAATTTCCTCGATTCAATGCAGTATCATGAAAAACTGGTAGGTTTATTTAACAAGATACCTGTTGAACTTTTTGATCCAAGGACTGGCTAATATTTCTGACCACTGTTACTTGAGTAAGGAAATTGATGGAATTAGCTACTTATTTTATGCAATCCTATCTACCAAGCAAGGGCAGCCATAGAAGAATAGAAACTGTGCCTTTGACCCGAGGTGCAAGACCCTGGCCAGCAGGTACTCTCTGAGGCCATGCAGAAAGTGCAGTTCAGGTTCTGAGGTGTCTCCTCAGTGGGACTCCTTGCTGTTCACTTCTTCTCACACACTGTTTCATTAAGCTTTAGTCATTCCCCTGAGTCTAGACAAACCATCTCAGGCTGCTTTTCTTTGTATGTATTTATGTTGCTGGTCCTTACTGGTTTACCTATGAGCTCTGTGAAGGACCTTTTTTGCTTGCCTTTACTCTAAATGAATAGTAAGTGTTACACCAGTCTTAGCGAGGTTTTACCCATGCCTTCACTGAGCACACACTTGAAATCTTCCTGGAGTGGTTTCACTGCCACACAGCACTGGGCTACGTTTCCAGTTTGCATTTTGAGATATTATGAAGAGTTAAGCCCAGTTGAAAGCCGACACAAACCTTTAGCCAAACCCTCAAACCTCCAGCCAAATTTTACTCACTCACTAAAAGAGAACTGAAATTTTCATGTTCCCGAGATCATATCATGTTTCAATGAAAATTTGCTTCTTTTTTTTTTTTGAGGTAAGGTGGTGTTTGCTTCAGTTAGAGAGGTTAACCCCCATGCATCCTGAAAGAATAACTGCAGTTTACTTGCCTAGGGAAGGATCAATAAAGTCAGTCTATCTCGCATTGCAGTTGACTAAGCATTTGCACACTGGAGATTGGGTCTTTGGAAGCTACCAGGCTGACCAAAGGGATATTCCGTACCGTTTGATGCTTGCTCAGTAGTATCAGCCAAGAGAAAAGAGTTGCATGGGGGCATTTGTTACTACAACACTTGTCTTCTGGAGAAAGTGCTACATGTACTGAAGCCCTGCTTCCTGGGAAGTAGCTGGGCATTACCTGCTTACGGGAAGTAGAGAACAAATATTTTGTTTTCTTTTGCTTCCATATGTGGATTTGGCTTTTATTAAGCTGTCTTTATCTTGACCCAAAAGTTTTTTTTCTGATATATTTTCTCTCCTCTGGCCAGTTGAGGAGGGGGAGTGACAAAGTGTGTTTGCTGAGTACCCAGAGTCCAGCCAAGGTCAATCCACCACCTTTACATATTTGAAATGTTCCAAATTGAACATTCTAAAGCAGTTTGCAATAATCTGAAGTTCAAGAGGACAACTTATCTGCATAAAGTTTTTTGTGTGTCTGAAGTATTTGCAAGTATCGCAGGCTTTCATTTTAAAAGTCAGAAAGTACATGCTCTATGCTGTTCTTACTTCAAATTGATCCAATTTTTGACTTTGATTTGATCAAAATTATTTTATTGGATAATTCTGGTATCTCTCCTACTTACTTAGAACTATACAATGTTTGTTGCTCTATCCTTGTTCCCTGGCTACTCTGACAAATCTGAACAGACTTTGTGCACTACAAGCAGATTTTTCAAGAAGCTGTAAAGAAAAAGTATTAAAATTTTGTAATATGTGAAAAGAATTGACAAAATGCAACAATTTAAAAGTTCCTCCTCCCTTTAAAAATAGAAACCGAAGCACTGTTCATGTAAACATTTATGCACATGATTAAATATAAGCATGCCTACTCATCTGCTACATCTGCATAAGTGTCTGCAGGATATGGGCCTGATTCCCAGTTTCTTTTCAATTCGCTCATATTTCCAATCCATACTTTGGAACAAAAATAAATAACTCCAGTCACTCACAGTACACCACACTTTCAAATCACTCTACAAACAATTATACGACAATTAGGGATATAAGTACCTCACGTAACATGGAGCTAAACAGAGACTCCAGCTTGGGACCTGAAAAGCATGAACCACGTTATTGCAAACATTTTGCCAGAGCCATTAATCCTGTCTCTATACAAGATTTTGTAGTCCTGTGCTGATGATTTATAGTGTTCTTGAGACTCCAGCTAGTATAGGAACATGGCAACACACTGTGCTTTCTTCTAGATGACTGAAAACATTTATCACAGCTTTGCAATAAAATGCCAGCTCCTTATGCAAAGCCTTATCAAGACAGCAAAAAAATTGCAAAATCTGCACCCTTGCTAAAATGAAACAAAGGCCCTGGATTTAGTAAAAGACATGTTCTGGGGTACCCTATGTAATTTCACCAAAAGCCTTTTTGATCTTCCACTGAAGCAAAAAATGTGTTGTCTTTTAAATGTTACTTTCACGTAGTTTTCTCACTAAAGAAAGTAAACAATTGAAAATCAAAACGAGTATGAGAGTATATAATCCCATGAAATGGTAGGTACAACCTTGAAGCAAGATTTTAAAATATAAATTTGATAAATGGACAGAAAATGTACTGCAGAAACAGTTTCACAATTCTGCCTAATTTGGCATATTTGAGAACCAGAAATTTTCAGCACACAAAAACCTCATGAGGACGAAGTGGGTGAGGTACAGTTCAGCAGTTCTGACAAAGAATATCCCTAGTCTCTGCATGCTCTAAGTAAACTGCTAAAAACCACTACTAAACCAAACATCTAAAAATATTAAGTAAATACAATGAGTCAAAACTTGTCATGAGTTCCTCCTCATCTATGGAACAGACCAATAGAGAGCTCAGATACTTTTTTTCCATGACCTTTTACTATTTTTCAATGCCATGAAGCAGATAAAGAATTCCAGTGATGCAAGAAGAAACCGAAGGCATTTTGCTCTCCAGTTTTATGAATATGCCTGTCCAATGATTTACAGTTGGCTTTTGTTGTTTTGTCTTACTGCTCTTGCCCACATGAAAGATCAGTATTTCTACTACTACTTCTTTGGCGGGGGGGAGGTAATTTGGCTCCTAATGGCGAAGATAACAATCTCACTCATCGTCTGGAATCTTTCCTGACTATTCCATTAAAGAGTCATTAACAAAGGATGAAAAACAAGTCCAAATTTTGCACTCTGGCTACTGTAGCTCCGTGGCTGTGAGCAATTGCCGCTACCTTAGATGAACTGCTAGCAATGCAGCATAAACCTTCAAAGGCCTCATTTCATTTGCAAGCCCAGACAACAGTCACAAAGAACAAAAGTGTTATGACAGAGGTCACCATCAGCATATGACATGCCTTCAAAAGAGGACTGTTTAATGAGCTGCTATCTATCCTGGACCCTCTGAAATAAAATTGCAATACCTTTGAGCTCTCAGGAAGGTTAAAGAAAAGGGAATGAAAAGAAAAAAGAAACCTCCCAGATGTTTATGGGCAGCTGCCTCAAGGTGTGAAGTGTTCTGGTTGTAGTTTGCACACAGCTTACCATAAGCAGCTGTTTTTTCACCAGACCATGGTGAAGGCAGGCAGTAACAACATGTAAGAATGAGAAAAGGAGAAAATAAGAAATTGAGAAAGCAACTCTAAAACAGTTGTAATGCTTGCAAGAAATTTTATTTTCTGCTGCAGTTGTGGACTATTTGTGAAGCTTAAAACTCACCTTCCCCAATACAGAAATTGTGGCATTTAGGGGGAAAGGCAGGACTGCAACCTGAAGAGGTCAAGGCTACAAAATTGACTGGCAAGATATTAATTTTATCATTCACTAAAATGTAGTTATCAGAAACAAATTAAGCTGTGTAAATGACTTTTATGCTGCGGAATGAATTCTTTGCAAATGTGTATGTTAAACAATACTATCATGTGTCATATGATGGCAGGAATATGACTGGGTATAAAAACTGAATTACTGTCTTGTTTCTGTTAGATCTGAAGCACACTGGTGAAGTAGCAAGGAGGTGCTTGATTCTGCTGTTCGTAAACAGACAGACCTGTTGGTTGCTAAAGCTACGAACCCATCAGTTTTCCTTTCCACCCTAAATTCCTACTAGAATTGAAGGAAACAGTTGCTGCTGGTAAGGCTTGGGTAAACCTCTGTGAACAGCTGATGGGACCTAAGGTGGCTTGCAGCAGTTGAACATCCTCTTCCTCTGCTGGATGCTCTGGTCAACTTGAGATGTCCTGACAGCCACCCAACGATTCCAGGCATGTGGGACAGCTCAAGTGGCCATTTCACCTCGCTGCTGTAGCTGGCAGAGTTCTTCAGTGCCCTCTGCATGCCAGAAATTTTGCAAGGCAGAGAAAATCCCTCAACAGAAAAAAACTTGTTTTCTAAACTGCATGTATACCTGTGCATTAGAACAGCTCCTGTGCAAGTAATCCATTGACTTGCCTGAGCTTTGACAGGCAAGATGCAGGCTGCCTCCTCTCCATTTTCCACTTGGCCATGCTGGTTTTTTGGTTAGCACACAAGACTCAGCCTTCTAACCTGGGCATGCAAGTCAGCTGGCACATTTGTACTACGTCTCCTGTGTCCTGGATTCACTGAAGATGTTGCTGCTTGTATGCATCCCGTATCCACACACACAGCAACTGTGTCTACTATTCAACTATTGTCTGAGGTAACTATTGTGGAGTTTTTTATTTTTAAACAGAGAGATGGTAACTCCAGCTGTAAAAGACATTACAAGTATGGGAGTGAGTGAATACACCAAGAAAGGGATGAAAAATGGAAAGGAAATTGCAAGAGTAGGAATCTCTTGCACTTTGCAGTATGTTCTAAAAGCTACATTCCCACGCCACTCCTTCCAAGAACAATAGAAATAGTTTCCTAAAGGTTATTCTTTCTTTGAAAACCAAAGTTATTTTATTGTCAGCTCCACAGACTGCTGCCCTTTACACATTTCTCAGATAGTGTACTAAAATTTGTCATTCTGTCATGGCAGTTTTGGACTGTGCTACTACTCCTAAGTCTATTGGAACCAACATGCTGGGAGGCAGTCAGGTGTGACATGTCACTCAGAAAATTCAATGAAAAATATTTATTCTTGTTTGTATTTTTTTTAAAAAATAATGAGGAAAAAAAGCAAACCCACACAGCAGAAACAATTTACAAAAATACTATAAATGCGTATTTGCCAAGCAAACCCCTGTATTCAATGATTCGTGACAGTTATTGCTGAGGAAAGATCTGTTTCTAGTAAGACAAGAAAAAAAGTAGAGGCTTCACAACTCACGTGTTCCCAATTATATTTTTTAAGTTAATTCATCAGACTTAGTTCATCTACTTGCAGTCACGCATACAACTTTAAGCTAAGTGGAGAATCATTTTATCTACCAAAGGAACCTGTCAATAGAAATTACTTTCATGGCTTTCATTGCATTTTTTGCCACTTGATCGAGGAATTGATTACTTTTCATTTTAGGTGGAAGCCATGAAGTAGCCCATGACTTACATTATTTTCTCATGATCACCTAGGAGAGCCCTACCATTGCATGGCAATGCAGAGACCACAACAAAGCACATGAGAACCAGAGGGAAAGTATTCCTGAATGAAAAGCCTGAGCTGTAAAAGACATTGCTGGAGGGGTGAGGTCAAGTAGAACGACACCATCTCTAAGACATGCTATAAAACTCCTTCAGGCATTTTTTTAATCACAATTTGTACCCACTCTCCAGAAATGCCTTTCTATCTAAGGACAGCAGAAGAGTGCAGGGCTTCTGGAATACTTTACCATGAAGGCATAATTTACCAGCTAAGTGCTTAAAGGCATGCTTTTGATAGATGCTGCAGGAAACCGCCCTGGAACAACTAGAGGAGGAGAGCAAGAACACTGGGATCCAGCATTGAGATGTAAACCTCTTCTGCCAATCTTCCTTTTCTTCAGTTGCTTCCAAAAATCAGTCTCATTTACATTCAGATTACTGTTTTATTGCCAAAATAAACTCTTCAGCTCTACCTTTCTACTACCTTGCCTGAAAAGAAATCACAGGAGTTTTAAGGTTAGCCTGTATGCCTACTGGAACCTGGGATGCATTGGTCAAGGAGGGTTCACAAAATTTCCTATCGCCTACAGTCCCTCAGTTGCACGATGTGACATCAAGATGTGCATAGTCATGACAAGAGATAGGCTTTGGGGTAAAGGGAGACACATAGCACACTGTATCTCTTCAGCCTCGTGAGATAAATGAATTTGAGAGTAGAACTGATGAGGGGAGGCTGCTGGCTTGCATCTACTTGTCTCCCTGCAACTTCTCAAATACCTTCCATCCTCCCTTGCCTGATCTTACTGTCAGTCACAGGTGTGGATGACCAGAAGCTTCCATGCAAAACAAGTAGCCTCCCTAGCTTAACACTGTATGTCTCCATGCAAGAAGGATAATGTTTTTTGACCTAAGAGAAATAGAGAAATCAACAGTGGTGAATGCATTTGGTATCATGCAGAAGGTAAAAGAGGAAGAAGACAAAGCAAAGGAGACAGCCTGAGGTCAACAGAGAAAAAAATCCTGGGATAAAGTAGTGGGTGGTGGTGAGAAGTAAGAGCTACAGGATGTGCAGACCAACAAACTTTTTCCTTCTGAGAGCCAGTAAGCGTTATTTAAGAGGAAGCTTGTTCACTTTCCTGAAATAGTAAAAGTTTTCACAAAAAGCCAGTCACAACTAAAACACATAGTGCTGTATTATTCATAAGCATTTTAGCAGTCTTTGCCTGGACTTGCCTAGTGATTATGATTTGTATGACAAATGCAGCAGTGTAAAATCTGTGTTCTTTTCCAAGTATGCAATAGGCTATACCATTAATAATAAGCATGTAAATACCACTACAAAGTCACACATCACTTTTCATAGTAAAACATGTTTCCAATTTCCTACCCACAAAAGAGCATAAACACAGTTCAGATTATACATTCCAACGTAAGTTATAACAAATTTTAATAATGGCCTGTCACAACACACCCACAGACCTGTAGTGGGTGGGGAAAGGCCAAAGACTTTAGTTGTACCCCTTGTTGGGGACATTAGCCTAGAAGTTGCAAGCCTTAACCATGCTCAGTCCAAGGAGGAAAAATACAGCAAGTGGAATTAGCATAAATTGTTTCAACAGAGACTGGTATAGGCAATGTATTTAAGAAGGCAGAATCTCACTTTCTGCCTTAAGGTGAGTAGAGATATTCTTCTCTGCCTCACTCTATTTTAAAAGACGAACCAGGACCAACTCATCTATTTCTAAGATAAACTTATTCATAGCCATTAAGACTTACAGCCTTTTAATCAGGCATCGTGACTGGAAATAACCATATTTGACTGAAGCATAACATGAAATTCCATTAATTTCTGCATGCTGAAGCTCAGTTATCGTTCAGGTTTGTTTGGATAAATTTCTGAGCTGTGTACAGATTACCATGGAAATTTAAAACAAACTACTCCTCTCCTCAAGGGAAAAGTGTATTTCCACCCTATCTCAACTGTTCTCTGACAACAAAATAAGGAAGAAATTATATTTCAGCCTCAGGAGAGATTTTTAGTAAGCTAAATCTACTGAAACTAGTTTTGTCTCCTGCTCCCATTTAGTGTTAATAAATAGTTTTGGGGCAACATGCTTCCTCCCAAAGCTGTATCAGTAGTTTAATTGTTTAGCTATCTATAGGCTGGAAGTTATTTTTACTGCATCCTGTCAACAGTGAGGGGATGAAATCACCAGGAAGAGGATGCGTTAGGCTTTTACATTAACTGATGGTAAAACTAGCACCCAAGACAGCCTAAGACCTGGGCATTCACTTACTGACACAAGTTTGCTATGTATTACTGATTTGTTTTTCCACATCAGTGCTTAGTTCATATGACACTAAAGATCCCATGACTTTGAGCTCAAAGGAAGAGAATCACAGTTTACTAAAAGTCCTGGGAAGGTTTCAAAACATCCAGCCCATGCTGCTTACAGCAGCACCCCTGAATCACTTGCCAACAACTGCACCGTAACATGTAATCGCAACAGAAAACTCTTCATCTGTGTACACCTCGTGCTCATATAAAATAACTCATTCTTCTGACTTGTAGTGGGAAATGTTACTCAGTACAACAGTCCAATTTACTATCAGATGATTACTGACTTGCATCCAACTGGAAATGCACACTCGTTAAAAGCACAGGACTGGGAGCATGCATTTGCAGGTTGCTGTTGCTGGTTTATAGCTTGCAGTGCTACACAGATGCAACAGCAAGAAAAAAAGTTCCCTTCACATGAAAACTTGATCTAAGAGGCCATATTGGTCCCAGCCTCAGAGTGAACTTAAAATAGCTAAGCCTTAAGCTTTAGCTTTCACTGTACTTTAAAATAGTAGGTTTATCTTCCATGTTAAATGGAGCCTTGTCTCAGTGAGTAACATTGGCTTAGGACCTTAAAATGGATCATTTTAATTCAGGACCAAAATTTTATGGTGAAGGCATTTCTTTAACATGTCATCAAAAAAAGTGATATTAAAATATATTTTTTTGTCAATACAACTAGTTTTGAGAGGAATAGCATTAATTTCAGAGCTATGGTGGAATTTTAGTAAATGAAACAATTACTGAAGAGTTAAATCGGAGACCTTTTTTTTGTGCATGTCTTTAAAGCTTTGCTGTGATACAGGCACACAAGAGTTTTTTTCTCTAGTTCCATATACTCCATGGGAATTAACACAGCAATGTTTGAAAAACTGGCATGGGCCATATATTCGCAGTAACTAGCACCCTTGACAAACAAACATTTAAGTTCTGGGCCCATTTTTCCAGTAACACAGCAGACTGTGATTGTAAAGAAAACCCCCTGAAATGTGGTGTCTTAGATTCACTGTCCAAGCTTAGGAGTGTGTGAATCATATGAACCAAGTAAAAAGTAAATTACAACTGTGATTTTAAGAATTATTAGCATTTTTGTATTACAGAAAAATAAAAACCTGTCTAGAAAAAAAAAAAAAGACTAATAACTTAGTAACATCAATGCTAACAGTATTTTCCAGATCGTGACTGCAGCCCCATGGACATGCAGTGGATGTTGTAAAGGGCGGGATCTTCTTGTAGCAAAGCACTTAAAATCTTAAATGGCAGATTGCCAGCGGTGTTTGGAATGCGCCACAAAACAGCCAAATCTAACTTGCAAAAGATGTTACTGAAAACGGGAAATGAAGTTTGCTGAGCTTATGTCACTGGTGTTTTAGGTCTGATCTAAAACATGGAACTTTTGCTGGCCTAGCTTTAGTATTTGTGAACATGAAAAAGAAACATTGCCTGTTACACAGATGCAACTTTGTCCAGCCACAGTCCTTTTGTTGGGTTTGCTTCCATCTTTCACAGAGATATTTTACTGCATTCCCCTGTAATACTGTGGATGCAAGCTGCATGTTCTTTGCTGGACTTTGTTATGCTAGAAAAAGCAGGAACCCGTGGATTAGCTATCACTTGCAGGATTTCCAGCCAAAGACTAGAAACACCAGAGGATATTAGTTTTCCTCAGCTCAAACTCTGCATCTACAGCAGGAGGAGTTACCAGCTGTGATTCACCACAGCGTACCTCAGGGAGGGCAGGCGGGGAGGGGCAAGATTTGTGGAGTTCAAAACCAGCTGACATGAACAGCTGCTGAAACAGTCAAAACAGGTTGCTGGTTTTTTTTTCTCCAGACATCCAGCACTCAGTATGCTTCTGACTAGGGTTTCTCAGCCTGGTATTGATTGCTTGTTCACTCCAGCCGCCTCCACACCCTTGTTTCTCTGCCTTGTACTTCACTGTGCCTCCCGTTCCTTCTCTCTGCCATGCTCCTCTCTCCTCCTTTCTCCCGTTTTAGATTTAGTTCTAAGTGAGGCCTTCTCCCTTCCAGAAGCCCTGCATCTTCAACAGTCCCAGATTTGCTGAACTTTCCCTCTCTGCTATAGCCCTTCACTGCCAGCCTCCCACTACATGCCCTACCTATAAAGTCCTCAGGGCATTTTCTAGCTTCATAATGAATGCAGCTAGCACAGCCATGTCCTCTTCCTGCTCATCTGGTGGGTACCAACACAGAATAGCCACAGTCCTAGTAATGGTTTCTCACTGAATTTAAAGCTCAATCACTCCTCTTACTTCTCTATCTAGTGTGGCAAAATGTCTTAAAAAGAAAAGTGTTTATAATCCCTCATTCCTCCCTCACATCCCAGCCTCTTCTGAGGAAGGCCCAAAGCTCAGGACATGGACCAAACGAGTCAGGCTGTGGTGGCTGCTGGTCCCCAGATGGGGACATGCTTGAAAGTGCAAAATGAGTGGTCTGGAGCATGGGCAAGGTAGGAAAGGTCAATGGACATTTGCAAGTGTGCATGAACTTGTGTGCAGTAAACTTGTGTCCCTTTACCTTCTTGTTAATCATGGTTACTTGTCTATCACAGATGAGACATACGTAACAAGCACTGCCATTAGAGACTTTCAACATCAGAAATAGTGCCAATTATTACCACGTTATAAAATAATACAAATTCTATCTTAGATGACCTCCTTAGTGAAAAAAAAAGTCATGGAAAAATTTGGAGCCTGAAACAGGTTCCAAGGTCTAAAGGACCAGCTCTGTATTTCTATTTGGCACTGGATGGGTATAGCACCCTGCAGCCTTTTCTGCACAATTTCTCCTGCCTGAGGCACTTAGGTGTTACTGTGGATGGAAAAGGAAAGATTTGTGGTCATTTAATACCATGCTGTAATCATATTAATCTTTTCAAAGTATCTGCTGTGACAGTCTGAAATCAGGAAATAAACCCCAAACTTTGCAGACTTTACCATGGAGGGGAATATGGCGTAGAACTGGTGTGCAGTATTTTGAAGACTGTTGAACAAACAGTGTGCATTGCCTTTATTCCTCATACTTTTCTACTGAATATACATGCAATTAGTAGTTCTTCCTCAACATTAAGTAGTATTTCTGGACAGTCAAACCAAAACAAAACAAAAGAACATAAACTCAGTCTACAATATCTGACTACACATACTTTTAATTTTAAAGCTTGAGTAATTACAGTTGCAAGAGAATGGTTTAGACTTCAGGCTATACTAACAATGATCTTTACAAGTGTTTCTGCCATCACATTTTTAATGTGGCAACATTAAAACATTCTAAGACTGAAAACTCACAGAATATCAAAATAAGTTCCTTATGGTCTCTTTCTAAAAAAATGAAGCTTCAGGTACTTGGGTGAAACAGTTGAAAAGTACAAAGACCCTTGCTTCAATCCCACATATAGATACACAGGCTTGTGCATATAAGATATAGTCTCATCAAAAATGAGATACGCTTTCTACAACCAGATGAACATCAGACGTAGCTCTCCAGTACTTTAAATCCAACAGTACTCATATTCATACATTTGGTTTGTAAAACAATGAATTAACTGTAGCTGCTCTTCTAAACAAATTGGTGATTTAAAAGAAAAACAAACAACATAAAATAATAAAAACCAAATTATTCCTCCTTTTAGAACATTATAAAACACAACTACCTGTACTGCTCAACTAATTTTCAGAAAACTATGCCTCTTGATGTTTTTCTGCAAATGATTTTATTTTTCCTCATCCTTGCCCAAACAAAAAAAATCCCTCAACTGAACATATGTCAAGACTAAAAGAAAGAATTAAAAATGTTTCTAAATATTAAATGGGACATAGTATGGCTTATTTTCTGTCACTGTATTTTTCCAAATGCATTTCCAAACAAGAAATATGAGTAATTGCAGACTTAAACATGGAAGAGAAAGTAAAACAGTGTGAAATTGCTTGGCAATATAAAACATAGATGAGAAAGCAAAACAATATAAAATTGCTTGGCAATATACAAAGTCCCATGTAATCATCACAGTTCCAAAAAGAGGTCATCAGGAACTAAGAGTTTAGCCTTTACAGATCTGTTGGAAGGCTGCTAGAAAGAGAAAGACAGCATTCACTTATAGAGAAGCCACTTGAAGGCAGAAAGAAGCAGCAGCAGGTGTTGAATCCAGCCCTAATTTACACAGATCCCAGGGTGACTTGAGGCTCCAGCTATCAGGGTTTGGCAGATTTAGTGATGGCAATCAAAGATGGTTTTGCTTCCCACCATTTGCTCCACCTCCCTTGGAGATTACCGCCCCTGTGTCGGAGGCAGCAGAAGGGATGGTGCATCTGTCCGTCGCTGTCCTGGCTCGCAGACGCCTCAGAGCCAGCCCTGCTCCAGCCTGGATCCGAGCCTGCACACCAAGCACTCACCTGCATTTTGCCATAGCCATGCTGTGCCATGCCATGCCATTCTGCCACAGGGCAGATAACTCACCGCAGAAACACTTCATCTTTCCATTTACAGAGGTACTTGTAGCAACACACTCCTGCTGAGAGTTGCAGCAAGTGGTAATTAGGAATACAACCAGGTCCTGGTGCACATGTGTAAACACACAGCAGTGTGCCAGGTGACATCCTACCTGGCTCGGACAAGAAAGGTGAGAGCTGGGTGAGGGATGAAGTGAGGAGAAGGAGAGATATAGGGGCTCTTCTTTTTCCTCTAAGCCAGTCCCTTGACTGGAGTCTGTTAGACTCCTCTGGGTCAGCAACTTCTGTTAATACAGAAGAAAATAAAACTAAAACCAGTAAGCAACCAAGGCAGGAAGATGTCTGAAACAGCACCTGACTAAATTTCTCATGGTTTACCATTCCATTAAATAAAGTTTATGTGCTGTTTAATACAAAGACTAACCTCCCCTGGCCTCTGCTCCACCAAAGCAGACTGCACAGGAGGAGGTAGCTGCAGTACCAGGGACTGTTCTGCTGACCCGCCTGTGATCAAGGCAACAGATACTTGCAACGTAAACAAGATTTCAAGTCTGGTTTTGCTCCTGTTCCCTGGTCATGCTAACCTAATTCATTACAGGCTGCTTCAGGGAACAGAGGCATGTCCTGTCCACCTTCTTTCTCCCATAGACCAGTTATGCCCTAAGTCTTTTTTTTTTTTTTCCTTTTCCCGCATATTTCTGTTGTTCACTCTCAACCCTC
>NW_009701820.1:97144-106942 GCF_000703405.1 Apaloderma vittatum
TTCCTCTAGACCCTATACCATCTGCCCAAGCACTCCTTCTCTTTATGCACACTGTTGCATTCTATTCCTTCTCTGTCTGTGATCTATATTTAGTTGTTTTCCTGTTTATACACCCCTCCAGAGAGGGGTATTGTTGAATGTGACTAGTCAGGAAGAGAAACAATGTGGTTAGAGCACAGATCCTTTCAGAAGAGTAATAGGAATGAGAAGCCATACAAGTATTGGGTAGGATAGAAAACTTTTTCCGAAGATAATCAGAAACAGAGATCTGAATATAAACCCAAAAAACCACTTAGAGCTGCCTGATCAAAGCCAAAGAACACCTAAGCAGAGGAAGAAACAAAGGCAAAGAAACACATGCACACTTTTTTCCTTTTTTGACACTGTGTGGTTTTTTTCCCCCATAAGTAAGATAAAACAGTTTGGGTTTGGAAACTGTACAGTATTTGTGTCTCTGCACTCAAACTAACAGAAGCCCCCTTAATGCAAATCTAGAGTGCATACATGATGAAAGCTCTGGGAAAAGTGTACTTAAAGACTACTGAGGAGTTCATAAGTAAGAGCTATTTACCATCATGAGATGGAGTCCTTCAGTGAAGAACACAGAAATCTATGATTTGGATCAAAAGAAATGCCTGAAATTCTGCTTTGGAGTTTTAGCATTATTATTGTGCAAGCAGTTTTGTTTATCATACAGAATCAACTGATAATCTTCAATGTTTAATAGTAAATGTACTGGCAGCCAAGAAGTATTGAGTGCAAGTCATTCATTTCCCTGGTGTCACTAACTACAAAAGCAAAAGTTAGAGGACTCTCTAAAACATCACATATATTTTAAAAATCAAAAAAAAAATGGTATACAGCTGATGACTTCACATTTCATTTTGCTGGGTGAAAGCCTGTGTGACACTAGTAGATGGTGCACAGTGTGGATTAGAAAAATGCCTGTGCAATGGTAAGAGCATCCCTCAGTGCTTAGGACTTGAATATGAATGTGGATTTGCACTCAATATCTGGCAGATGTTCCCTGGCCAAAGGGGCTACACAGCCCCTGCTCCCACACCAGAAGAGAGGACAAAGGGAATAGCTAAAGTGTGGAAATGAAGGCGACAGAAGGATCACAGGACTTTCAAGAAAAGGACACTTGCAGCATGACATGCTCTATTGAGTGGCATGAATGGGTGTTTATAAGGTACTTTAACAAGGGGAGGGAAGTGGCTTCAGCCCACAGGATGGGCTTCAGCAATGGAACAGAAGATGCATCTCAAGCAACTGGGAAAAAAAATTACTTCATTAGCAGCACTTTTTCAGGGGCAGGAAAAGCCTTTTAAAGATGAAAAGGGAACAGCCTACACTGGTGAGGACAGGAGATGATCTAGAAAAATGGCTCAATCATGAGAACAAAAGGGAAGGAACGAGGTCAGAAATTGTTCAGTCATGCCCTGAAAGTCGCTTTAAAAGGAGTGAAGATACTGAAAGGGAGAAACAAGTTTTAAAATAAGTTACACAATACCATCTTTGGGGAGAAACTTCCATTAGCAGAAAAAAAAAGTGTACTTTGTAGTAATTTTCAGTCCAAAAGGAATGTCAGTTGCAAATACCTGAGCTGCTAATCTATTTGGTGTCCATCAGAACTAAACAAACCTCCACTTCAAGCCAACGAGAGGTTGCATATGGCATTTTGAGATCAAATTCTAATCTTCTTAGTAGTATTTTCCATGGAAAAACTGCCATACTATATGTATTTACACTGTTACATACATTATTTACATAATTATTATATATTTGCACACACACAAAATACCGCTGCAATTATAACACATTCCTTTTACCTTGCATATCTAAATTCTGTTCAGAAACTGCCCAAAAAAGGAACAAAATACCACTAGGCATTATTTGCTTATATCCCCTATCTTATGAACAACAGAATAGACTGGCATACAAAAAGCTGTGTATAAATCTGGTTAGTGTAAAACATTTGCTATACATGCCCACATAAGTTCCTTTCTCTCCTGTATACATTAATGTCTCATTTGTAAGTGAGAGGCAAAGTGTAAGGAGGCTGTACAAAACAGGTTAGTTTTACTTCCAGGTCGTGGGGGACAGGTACATAGCCAGGGCTTGGCTAAGAAATACAGCAACTCCACATTGTCACCAGGCAGAAATCTTGCTTTGCTATTTACACAGCCTGTAATCATTAGAAAATGTCAAAATTTTATATATTGACCCACTTGACCATTCAGCATGCAAATAAGACCTCAAACTATGTAATTTGATAGTGTATAAATATAGTTCTATTCAACAATTTTTTTAGTAGTTATTATAATGTATTATTTCACATAGATCACAAGTAAAAAAAACTATATCCTTCTCACTTTTTGCTCCAAAGACTCCTGCTTAAGGACTCAACATTGCACACTCCAAAGCCTCTCTTACCAGACAGTCTAAATACCTACTTTTATCCAGAGAAATCAATTATTCATGTCAGCAAAGCCAACAGCAGCTAGCAAGACAGGATGTTTCAAGCAAACACTGATGCTCTATTATAATTTTGTAACAAGCACTTTAAAACCTCGTGAGTTATTGTATTATGATATTTTTTCTGATTAATTCTTACTTTGGCAACCTACACTTTCTATTAACATCTACTGGATTGTTAAAATAGTTCTACTGATCAGTCATTGATATTTTTTCCTTCATAAATTATAGTACAACGCCTCTTTGTCCTCCCAGTACATCATATTACAAGTAGCTTCAACAGCTTTAATGTGTTCCAACACAAAGATGATCAGTGGATTCCAGTGAGTAAAAAAACAGAGAGCAACATGCTGTTTTGCCTCCCCCTTACATCAAAAGTATCTCAGTAACCTTTGCAAAATACTACTATTAGTTAGTTCTTCAATTAGAAGTAGGAATTGCTAAAAGAGAAGAGCTAGCTTGTATCATAGTATGGGAAGAATATTCGTAAAAGACTGCACTACCATGATAAACAATTTCATTATTAGAGACTATAGTATTTCAAAGCCCAGATATTTAGACTGATCCACTTGTTTCTGCAGCAAAACCAACTGCACTCCTCAAAAATAACAATTAAGAAAAATAAAATCCTAGCTTGCTTCCTAGCAGTGAAGTATAGAAATTGCTCTGTAAACATTGCAGTGATGAATCCTAGTTTCTTACCAAGTTGTCGTTGTCTCGCCTCCCCCATTTCCCTCTGCTGGGTATCTCTGGTGGCTAAGGAGCAGGATTCCAGTCTTGCTTCCTGTTCCTTCATTTTTTTTTGGTAGTAGCAGTGTCTCTTTCTCTAGCCCCTTATTTTCGTGGATCTTAGATTAATATTATGTCTTGAAGAAAACTATTATTCTATCTCTGTTGAATTTGATAGTATTTTCAAAACAAATAGCTGGAAAATAACAAGGTGGGGAGTATAAAATTTCATTTCTTTAGGAAACTATGCTAAAAATTAATCCAAGTCAAAAAGTCAGTTTTTCAGTAGTTTCCTGTGTTCACACATAGACAATCCCCTTCAGATGACTGCACTGCAGACACACAACACACTGACAGATCACCATTTCAGAAAGGCAAATGAGAAACAGTGGAAGACCCTGAGATTTTGTTTTGCATACAAGGGAACCAGCTTCTGCTGGGATAACAGAGCACCCCATCTGTCCACTGTTGGTTTGAAACAGCTCAAAATTTGCTTAGTTGGGTTTTATTTAATGAAAATAGATAGATAGATAGATAAAAATTTTCTGTGAATACAACACTCTTTGTGCACACAGATACAGCAAAGTGCCTGCCACCTACAAACTGACTGTTTCTTTCTCTGATGCCTTGAAGATTTTTCAGTTTAGGAGAAAAGAAGACAACACTATCTTAAATCCAGTTAAGCAACAGTTAGAATTACACCGAGAGAAAGAGATACTCCACATTTATAAATCTCAGTATAAATTTAGAGGCCAAATGTATAGAATATTGTGATTTCAGATCCAGATATATTGACATCCTATACTTTAACCTCCAACTCAAGCAAATTCGACCTGCCAGGTTCACAGGCTTGGCCAGGTGAAAGCTTTCCTTTCCATGTCCCATTAGAAGGATACTAGTTTTGTGCTAGCGTAGAAGTTGTTAAAAATTTAAGATACACTTAAACATAAGTCAACTTTCGTTTGCTCTAGTCCTTGTTGGCAACTGGAGGCCACTAACCAGGAGACAGACGGAAGCCGAGGAGGTTTACCTAGAGTAGGTCATTAATGCATTCTGTTATATCTTGCCTTTTGGCAGGAAGGAAGGAATAGTGCTATATCAACAACAACGCCAGCCTGGTAACACATTAAATGTCACAACAAAAGCAATACAAGTTTTCTTCTGATTAAGATCTGATTACAGTTCCCATGGGGAAAAAATCAGCAATTTGATTTGCTTTTCCTTTTAATTGTGTAGGTTTGCTCTGGTTTAGGCTTTTAGCATTGTATACTTAAAAGGAGTAATAGCTCTTAACCACCAGGGATAAGGTGCTTTGAATGGGAGATACTTTTTATCACTAATGCCTAAATTAATGCATGCTAGTTTGAAATCTGACATGAAAATCCCAAGGTATGGTCTCACCAGGATTAGTGAGACCACACCTGGCATACTGCATCCAGTTTTGGGCTTCCCAGCAACCTACTGGACAGAGTCCAATGGAGAGCTACAAGGCTGATTAAAGGACTTGAACATCTATCCTATGAAGACACACTGAAAGAACTAGGGCTGTTTAGTCTTGAAAAGAGAAGGCTGAGAGGAGGTCTTATTAATATATACAAATATCTGAGGAGTGAGTGTCAAGAGGAAGGTGCCAGCTCTTCACAGTGGTGTCCAGTAATAGGACAAGGAACAAGGGGCATAAGCTAGAACACATAGGAACTTGACTACCTCAACATGAGGAGAAACTTCTTCACTGTGAGGGTGACAGAGCACTTGAACAGATTGCCCAGAGAGCAAGTGGAGACTGGAGTCTTCTCAGGAGACTTTCAAAACCTGCCTGGATGTGTTCTTGTGTGGCCTGCCCTAGGTGATCCTACTTTGGTGGCGGGGTTGGACTAGATGATCTCTAGAGGTCTCTTCCAACACCTAACATTCTATGAATCTATGACTTTATGAACAACTACACAAGTTTACTCCTAGCAAATTGAAATCCATGACAATTGAGCAGAAACGATGCGATGTCTGATGGCTTTGCATGACTTCATGCATCTTAAATGACAATGGACCAAAGTTGAGGGCTGACTTTCACTTTTATTCAAAGTTCAAAAGAAAACCCAGAGGGTGAAAACATACAGGCAAAAAAGCAGCAAAAGTTGTCATGCAAAGCAAAATGGTAACATGGATATCTTCAGTTCACTATTTTCCAAGGTGTTGTAGATGCCATAGTAACTGTGCTTTACAGACACAGTGCTGTGAAAATGGCACTATATAGAGCTAAAAACCCAGACAGACGTTCGTGCTCAGTCAGAAGCAGAGTTGAGTCATAGGTATGAATCCCTCAACAATATATTCGGGAGCCTGTGATGCAAGGGGACTCTCTCAGAGTTTTTTGCTGCCGCTCTCTGTGACAGAGAAATGATCGCAAGATATTTAAACTATGAGGAGCCAGAATGCAGAAGCATTTGAAGAGAAATAGGTAAGGACTATGGGGAAGGGGGCGAGGAGGGAGGCATTTGTGAGATGTGGAGTACGTACTGTGTGTAGGATTGGTTTTGGAGCTCTCTGCTTGCTGCCCAGCCTCAGAGCTGTCTCCTCTGAATCAGCACTTCCTTAACGCTGTTTTTACTGATGACTCCCAAGTTACACCAGAAAACTGAGGGTGGAAAGTACCAAAAAAGAGGCAGCACAAGAAGAGCAAAACCATGTGATTCCCATTGTCTGAGTCAAAAGTATAAATTTAAAAAGCTGGATCAGAAGAACAATTGGACAAGGGAGAAGGAAAAAGCAGAACTGTTACCTTACAAGGGAAACGTCTGAGAAGGCAAAGTGAGAGCTTCAGTAGACACCAGGAGCCAAGAGCCTGGTCTCAAGGGCACAACTGCCATGAGAGCGGAGCTCAGCACTTCTGCGGTTCAGCTGTGGGATTCCACTCATCAGTGCACAGCAACATCAAATCCTCAACCTTTGTTTTCAAAAGGGAAGAAAAGCCTTAAGACAGGAGTAAAGAATCATATCCCAGGAGGGGAGAACAACTTTATTTCTTCTCCTCAGCAACTGGAAAATGGGGAGTTGATGTGCCTCCCTGAAGAGATTATACAAAATACCAGATGGCGACAGTTCTCTGATCACCAGAAAGATAAATGAGTGCTTGTGGACCATAGTCGTACTCCATGGAGAGCGCTCTGTTCTTGTATCTGCCTCAGTCCTATGAATGCCACATCAGCAAAAGGAGAAAAGAGCAATATTTTTCTTAGCTGTGGTGTACACTAAATGGTTTGCAAGTCCCCATTTCCCCAGAAATGGGTTATAACTACCATGGTTGTGCATGTGGAAAACAACAGGGAGGAAAGAGATGAGTACAAAAGAAGAGGCAGAGAAAAAAACCTGAATTGATCAATAAGAGAGCAAGTGATCAAGATGCGAAGCAAAGGACTGATCTATTTATCATAAATAAAGCTCTTTAAAAAGCTCAGTTTTTGAAGTGACCCAGTTGTCTGCATTAGAAAATTACATTTTTAATCCACTCATTTGACACACATTGTGAGAAAGATCAAAAACTTCAGACTTTCCTTACAACTCCAGGGAAAACTTCCATACAGAGAAAGGTGTCCAAGAACAACTCCTCCCATAACATCACAAATATCTGCCTGTTATAGCATGTCTTTCAATACAAACATTACTGAAATTAATTTTATGTGTTCTTTTATAAACCTGTTACAGAAGGAGAAAACACTTTTAAACCAAGCAAGGGAAGAACAGGCAGTTGGCATCATTCATATAATTATCTTTTCTTAAGTAAACAATATGGTTATAGGCAAACTACATCCTTTCATAGAGGAATACCAATTTCCAAATTTTAATTAGCATGTAAACTTTATCCTGATGTGTGGAGAGAATATGTTCAAAAAGATAATTGGGATAAAGTCAGTATCTTACCGCAGATAATCACTATAGGTAGTGCATACCATTAACGGTACTCCTTCTAATGTTCCATACGGGTTTTCCTGACTGGGAAAACCAAGAAATTTGTTTGCTAGATTACAAAATCCCTGTTGTTGAGAAAACTTTTAGAAATTCATTTCATACTATCAGGCAAAAGATGCCATAAGACAATTTTTTTTCAGGACTTGCCCTTTCAGAGAAAAGTAAATACAGGTTGAATTGCTCTGTTGTGCAAGAAAGGATATTGTAGCCTCAGTGGCATTAACAGCCATAGGAAGGGAAAGGAGAACGCCTGGATGCTGCCAGATTTGCACTGGTGGAACAGAGGGAAGTAGATGAGTAAACATTTTCTACACTTACTTTGCAGGAGTAGTAAATTCTGCTGTCCGACATCCTTACTGGAATTGCCACTTAATATATTATGATGTGATCTTAACTTTTTTACAAAAATGGGGGGGAAAAAAATGCTGGTGTGTTTGAAGTATACTTTTAACAAGGACTCTTCAATACAGCAAATGCAAAAAAAAAAAGAAGTTGAATTTACAGGGGAAAACAATTCTCAGATATAGATCATGTGAAACTGGTTTCTCTCCAGCTCTGGTGACACTGATGATGGTTTTGGGTTGTTTGTTTGGTTTTTTTCCTCAGATTAGTTTGCCGTTAACATAGTACCTCCAACTCTATTTTTGTCAGACCTGAGCTAATATCCCCAAAGTGCTCACCCTTACAACATAAAGGCTAGAGCTAGCCACCGGACTACAGATCACATACATTAAAAGTTTATAAAGGAGAAAGAAAAGCCTCTCCTTGCTCCCCCTCAGCTAAGTATGACCCAACTTCTACTTTAGTATAGCTTTACGTATTTTCTGCTTTACAATTGCTAAAACTTCTCCAGGGACAAACAAGGCTTCAGCAATGAAAATGGAGCAGTTTTATTACCTCAGACTGGCAGGCATCATAAAGCCAGACAATTCTGCAGTGCTGGAGAGACTCAGTGGGATTAGCTGACGATGCTTCAGTGGGGGCTTTCCTGCCTTTACACCACCCAGTGCTTTTTGTGTGTGGATTCACATAACACGCTTCCACCCACTCCTTGAGTGAGCCTAAACACGTGATTCTCCTTTGGAAGAAGTTGAAGAGAAGCTGACAGAATTCAGAAGAGTTAAGGTTAGCTACCACACTTTTCTCTCCTCCCTTTGCATCTATTTCACTGGTTGCCACATAGAAAGAAGAAGGTAACTCCCAAGGATACGATAAACTGGAAAACAAGGACAGATACAGCGTCTTCTCCAGAGAGGAATATATTCTTTCAAATTAAGGTGCTCAATGTGTTTGAAATCAGCCATAAAAGGCCAGCGCTTTAAAATTCCTTTGTATTGCCATCACATGAAAATCATTCATTTTGAAAATATCTTGGTTTAACTATCTTGATAATACTGATTTAATGAAATGTGATGGAGTTCATTTCAAAAGAAAAATCAGTGATTTAACTTGCCAGGAAAAAACTTCAGGTCTTTTCAACATAATTAAATATTATTAAAAAACATTTGAAGTATGTCCTATTTACCATTTGCACACATTTATTAATAAAAAATTCAAATTCAGTGATATGAAATAGTCTTGAACTGTGTCATGGAAACCATCTAATGCAAAATCTTGCTTTCAGATTATAGTTTAGCAATAATTGCAATGCATAGTCATACTGGAACAAAGCAAATAGCGTGCATTCTAAAAGCAGATTCAGAGGGGTTTAAGATATTTAGACTGATAACTTTTAAAATGAATGTAATTACAACACTTAATTGCTGTCCCAGGCATTTTCTAGTCACAGGCAGAGATTGTCTGATACGGGAAAGAGGGCCATGGAGATGGGCTGATACAGAAGTTAAAGGCAAAGATATCTGCTAGACCTGTCCACTAGCTGCCCCCAACATGGGAGGGGAGAAGACAAAGTTGAACTGCTGCAGGATTTTCTTTGTTACTCACTACCAAAACAACATAAATTTCCAGGACAAGAAAAAAAACCTCTCTCCCCTTGACCGAAAAAGGATTTTACTTATTTTTTCAGGAAATCGGTTGTATAAGCACATATTATGGGGTTTTCTTTTGTACCATTTATCACTGCTGGCCACCTCACAAATAAGTTACTTAGCACAGTTAGTCGTCTCTCCTAACATGGAATCAAAGTAATCACTTCTGGGATGGTCAGGCTTGGCAAATGCCAAGAACACACCCTATTTCTCCAGATCATTATCACCCCAAAAAAAGCCTCAATCCCAAAGAATGTTCTACAACACAGAGATCTTTCAAACTAATAGCTTTGAACTATTTCAAACATTTTTGAGCATTTTTCAACAGTTCTCACCACCACCTCGTTCATTCACTCTTTAGGACACAACAGCCTGCACCACCTTGCTAGCTAAAGGAATTTCTATATTTCGTCTCTCCTAGAGACATGGTAAGGCTTTGAGTCTGGAATACATCTTTGTGTTAATTTGTACATCAAGATGTCTAGGGCTCTTACTTGTAAATAGTGACAGAAAAGGCTCAAAACAGAGTTAAGTTTTCTCTGTAGTTTTTAACACCAACCACTAATACTCCTCTGGAACAGAAATGCCACTTTTTATTATGCTTAAGTTAAGATGTTCCACTCCCTTCATCATCTCTGTG
>NW_009701821.1:0-3076 GCF_000703405.1 Apaloderma vittatum
GTGCCATCATCCATGTCACTGACAAAGATGTGGACAGCACTGGACCCAGAACAAACCCCTGAGGAACTGCACTTGTCACTGGTCTCTATGTGGACATCGAGCCATTGACCACAACTCTTCGAGTGCGACCATCCAGCCAGTTCGTTATCCATTGAGTGGTCCATCTGTCAGATCCATGTCTCTCCCTTTTAGAGACAAGGATGTCATATGGGACAGTGTCAAACGCCTTGCACAAGTCCAGGAAAATGACATCTGTTGCTTTTCCCGTGTCAACCAGTGCTGTAGCTTTGTCGCAGAATCTACCCTTGTTCCACTGCACTCCACACCAGCACGAGACCTCCTACCATGATGCATCTTTAGTGCAAGACAGGCAATTACTCCTGTGTTTCCTGGACCTGGATTGCCACCATCACTTCATATCATTCTCTCTTTCAGAACGGTTAGTTCTGAGGGAGGATAGACAGTATCAGGGAGAGTAGGAAGAGGCAATAAAAATATTTTTGTTAGGAAAAAACATTTCAAAACACTATGTAGATGAAAGTTAGAAAGTAATTGAAGTCATCCAGACATCTGAGGTGGTAGTGCAACACCTGGCCCCAGATAATCTGTGGTTTCTTGCAGGATGGTGAAAAACGACAACCCTTGAGCAGCCTGCAAAAGCAAATCACAGAATGTTACAATGTTAGAATGTCAGGGGTTGGAAGGGACCTGAAAAGATCATCTAGTCCAACCCCCCCACCAGAGCGGGATCACCTACAGTAGGTCACACAAGAACGCGTCCAGGTGGGTTTTGAATGTCTCCAGAGAAAGAGACTCCACAACCTCCCTGGGCAGCCTGTGCCAGGGCTCTGTCACCCTCACAGTGAGAAAGTTTTTCCTAATATTTTTGTGGAACCTCCTATGCTCCAGCTTGTGCCCATTGCCCCTTGTCCTCTCATTAGACGTCGCTGAGAAGACCCTGGCTCTGTCCTCCTGACACTCCCTTGACATATTTATAAACATTTAAGAGGTCACTCCTCAGTTTCATCTTCTCCAAGCTAAAGAGACCCAGCTCCTTCAGCCTTTCCTCATAAGGGAGATGTTCCACTTCCAGCATTTCCCTGTCGCTCTTGAGCTAAGGGGCCCAGAACTGGACACAATTCTCCAAATGTGGCCTCACCAGGGCAGAGTAGAAGGGCAGGAGGATGTCTTGCGGCCTACTAGCTACTCTCCTTCTAATAAACCCGAGGATGCCGTTGGCCTTCTTGGCCACGAGGGCACATTGCTGGCTCATGGTCATCCTGTTGTCCACTAGAACCACCAGGTCCCTTTCTCCTGCACTGCTCTCCAGCAAGTCAGTCCCCAACCTGTACTGGCACATGGGGTTATTCTTTCCCAAGTGCAAAACTCTACACTTGCCCTTGTTAAACTTCATAAAATTTCTCCCTGCCCATCCCGCCAGCCTGTCAAGGTCTCTCTGAATGGCAGCACAGCCTTCTGGTGTGTCAACCACTCCTCCCAGTTTCGTGTCATCAGCAAACCTGCTGACAACGCTCTCTAATCCCTCATCCAGGTCATTGATGAATATATTGAAAAGCACTGGCCCCAGCACTGACCCCTGAGGGACCCCACTAGACACAGGCTGCCAACTGGACTCTGCCCCATTACTACAACTCTCTGACTTCTTCCCTTCAACCAGTTAACAACCCACCTCACTACTTGGTCATCCAGACCACACTGCCTCAGTTTACCTATGAGGATGCTGTGGGAGACAGTGTCAAATGATCCAGGGACTCCTGTTTGCTGCACAGGCTTTTTCTTCTTCCTTTTATTTTTTTTTCAGTCACTTAAGGCAAAAAATTAAGCTTGCATTTTCTATTGTGTTTGCTGTTCTTTGGAAGAGAGAAAATATTTTTCTGTTTCAAATTAATGGTCTGAAGAGTGACAATTTCTGCTTAAGTCTCCATGGCGGAAGTGAGACGAGAGCCTCCACCTCAAAATTTCCTCAAACAGACAAGGTTTTGTGCAAGAAGGAATAACTGCCATATCCTTCCTCTTTTTTCTCTTTTCTGACTTTTATGCAGAATTTGGCTCTATCAACACTTTATTTTTCTTCATTAAGAAATAACCTTTAACCCCTAAGGACCCCTGAATGGTAGCCCGAGGATTTTCAGAGCTTTGAATGTTTAGATTCCTTAATCGGAGAAGAAAAATGAAAGGAAATCTTCAGCTCTTCATCTGAAGACTGTGTCTGACTCACCAGCTACTGGATGACAATCTGGAAAGTCTTAAACTCTCCTGACAGTTTTGGCCATTAATAACTGAGATGACACATGTTTTTCTGAGACTGCCAACAGCCTCATCTCTCACAAGCTTTCTTCAGGACTCTGTAGATTATTTTTTATGTCAGTTAATGCTTCTTTGCTATGACGGCAGTGAGCCACTGGAACAGCTTGCCCAGGGAGGCTGTGGAAGCCCCCTCCTTGGAAGTGTTCAAGACCAGGCTGGATGGGGCTTTGAGCAATCTGGTCTAGCAGAAGGTCCATGGCAGGGGCGTTGGAAATAGATAATCTTGAAGGTTCCTTCTAACCCAAACCATTCTATGATTCTATGATTCTATGATCCTTCAGAAGATATTTAATAAAGTTGTTCACAAGAAGACCTTGAAAAGTGGTGGGGAAAACTCAGCAGGTGCCTTTGGAGAGATGCCTGGCTCCACAGCACTTATCAGCTCATCCCAGTACTGATGCAGAGCCTCCCAGGTCCCTCACTGAGATTGTACTGTGGATCTGTGTAGCTGTAAGCAAGCAGAGTGGTGCTGTTTAAAAGAATGACTGGGAAACCTGCTACATCTAAGTGCTTTTAAACTTTCCCCTTAGCTACCAATTGGGAATTTAAGATAAGAGTTCTTATTGCATCTCTCAGTGTCGCGAACAAACATGTGGGAAGGGCTCTACCCACACTTGCTACAAGCGCACTGATGGCTAAAAAGGCCGATGCAGGATAGGCAAGTCCGGCTGCAAAAGGCACAGCGGAAAGTCTTCTTAGGTGGTATTGGCAAGGCAAGGTTCTTTCTGCGTTGTCTTTTCTCCTCGAG
>NW_009701822.1:0-8406 GCF_000703405.1 Apaloderma vittatum
TGTGGATCTGTTGGAGCGTTTTCAGAGGAGGACTACAAAGATGATCAAGGGGCTGGAGCAGCTCTGCTCTGAGGACAGGCTGTGGGAGCTGGGATTGGCCAGGCTTGGAAAGAGACTTTTTGCCTAATAGCTGCCTTCCAATACCTGAAGGGAACCTACAGGAAGGCTGGCGAGAGACTTCTTACAAGAGTGTCCACTGATAGGACAAGGGGAAATGGGTTTAAGTTGAAGGAGAATAGATTTAGATTGGACCTTAGGAAGAAATTCTTCATTATGAGGGTGGAAAGACTTTGGAATAAATTGCTCAGAGATGTTGTGGCTGCCCCCTCCCTGGAGGTGTTCAAGGCCAGGTTGGATGGAGACTTGAGTAGCCTGATCTAGTTGAGAGGCGTCCCTGCCCATGACAGGGAGGTTGGACTAGATGATCACTAAGGTCCCTTCCAGCCTAGGCCATTCTATGATTCTATGATTCTATGTTCATTCAAGAAACTGGTGCAGAAGTATCTGAATGGAAAAAAAAAAAAAAAGTAATGGAGCAAAAAGGATATGAGAAATAAATACAGAATTATTTTTTGTGACATGTTAATTTAAGCAGATAGTAGACCATTTCATTTGAGCAAATATGGCACTGACAATGACTGTTTCCCACTCTTAGATTATGTCTGAGCTCCATAAATCTTCAGTTTCTGTCTTCCTTGAACTACTTTGGCTCTGTGACACAGACTAGCTCCACAGCTCATGTGACTGACAACTTCAAGTGGAATTAAGTGGACTGGGAGTATCACATTATTACAGCAATTTTAGAAAGAGAAATTTGGCCTAATTAGTGTCTTAGAGAACAAATATTCTCTAAGTACCAAGGTATTGATGTCTTTTAGTCTCTGTCATTTTTGGATGATGGGGGGAAATAGTTTTTTTTGTCAGTTTGAAGAAATCTTGAAAAAAGAGAACTAAAGGTACTTTTGAATTATATATTTTGTCATATCTGAATTAAAAAAAAAAAAAACACCAAAAAAAATTGACAGAAAAACGATGCAGCTGCAATTTCAACACTTTTTTTTTTTTCTAGCAATGTTACTATGCATAATGTGAGAGAGAAGGAAAGAATAATCTTTACAAAGCCTGTTATTATTGATAGTTTCCTCTACCGGGGTGCTGGATGGAGTTTTACTTTTCAAAGCCACTGCATTTCTATTTTGACAAGATCTATGTGACTGAGTTAAAAAGTTTAATTTGATTGAAAGTGAGTGGAATAAAGTTTTTAATTTGTCAACATCTTGACTGCTTATATCATATTTCATCTGATTCATTCATATGGGTCTATTATCTGTATCAACATGTTATGAAATCCAGATCGACTTCTTTTTATTACTCCAGCAATTGCATCATAAATTATCATTAAAGTCCAACTAATGCATGGGATAAAATCTTTGTAGCAGTATTAATCTGTATTTCATTAACAGTCATGATTTCAGTGAGAGGAATTTTAACTTGCATATCAGATCATTTCCTGTTGGATTTGCATCACAGACAGGACTTCTACTATGTTACTAATATCAGCACAGTAAAACAATGCTTAAGTATCTGTATGATTTTTGTCAAATAAACTTTGCTTCTTTACATCATTTCTAAAGTCTAAAATTTATTTGCAGTTACTGTTTGGGAAATGCTGGTGCTCCAACATAAAATTTCTGTCTAGCAAATAAGAATATTTGAAAATTTTCAGAGAGAAGGAGTGGCATATCTGAGTTAGGTTTTGGACAATCTGAGAGGAGGTGATGCAGCCTGCAAATGGTCTTGGACATTCGTAAATGAACCTTTTAGTTGCTCAAGTTATTCTGTGGGTAATAGTCATAAAAATAGTTAGCATGACAAATTTTTAGGTAGTAGCCTAAATAATTTGATACATAGACTCTAATTCTCCAAGTCACTCTCCCTCATTCACCAGAAGTCCTTGCTAACCAGGTAGATCCTAGTTGACTGGAGGCTAGCAAATGTGACATTCATCTATAAAAACGGCCAGAAGGAGGATTCAGGGAACTATAGGCTTGTCAGTCTCACTTCAGTGCCAGAAACAGTCATGGAGCAGTTCATCTTGTGTGCTGTCACACGGCACATAGAGGACAACCAGGGGATCAGGCCCAGTCAGCATGGCTTTATGAAGTGTGGGTCTTGCCTGACTAACCTGATCTCCTTTTACGATGAGGTGACCCACCTAGTGGATGTGGGAAGGGTTGTGGACATTGTCTACCTGGACTTCAGCAAAGCCTTTGGCAACGTTTCCCACAACACTCTCTTCTGAAACTTACGGCTCAAGGCTTGCATAAGTACATTCTGCCCTGATTTAAAAAGTGACTGGAAGGCTGGCTTGATAGAGTGGTAGCAAACAGAGTAAAACCTGGCTGCTGTCCAGTTGCAAGTGGTGTCCCCCAGGGCTTGGTATTGGGGCCTGTGGTTTTTAATATCTTTATTAAGGATCTGCATGAGGGGATTGCCTGATACTTCAGTAAGTTTGCACTTGACTCCAAGTTAGGTGGGTATGTCAATCTGCTGGAGAGTAGGGAGCTCTAGAGAGGAATCTAGACAGATTAGATCAATGGGCCAAGGCTTATTTTATGAGGTTCAACAAGGCTAGGTGCTGGGTCCTGCACTTGGATCATAAAACCCCATGGAAGTCTACAGACTTGGGGATGTGTGGTTGGAAGCCTTCATGTTGCAAAAGGATCTGGAGATGTTGATTGATAGCCAGCTGAACTTGAGCCAGCAATGTGCCCAGGTGGCCAAGAAGGCCAATGGCATCCTGGCCTGTGTCAGAAATAACGTGGCAGGGCCAGGGTAGGGATTGTCCCCCTGTACTTGCAATTGGGAAGGCAGCAGCACCTCGAGTGTTGTGTTCAGTTTTGGGCCCCTCACTACAACAAGGATATTGAGGCACTGTAACATGTCCAGAAAAGGGCAACGAGGCCGGTGAAGGGTCTCAAACTCAAATCCTATGAGGACCAGCTGAAAGAATTTGGATTGTTTAACCTGGAGAGAAGGTGGCTGAAGGGAGACCTTATCACTCTCCACAACTACTTGAAAGGCCCTTAGCCTTTTCTCTCTAGTAGCAAGTGATAGGACTAGAAGAAATGGCTACAAGTTGTGATGGGGAAGTTTAGGCTTAACATTAGGATCATTGGAATGGGCTGCCCAGGGCAGTGGTGGTTCACCATCGCTGGGAATATTTAAACAACATGTTGATCTGGTGCTTAGGAACATGATTTAGTGATGATCTGCCACTGCTAGGTTCATGGGTGGACCTGATGATCCTAAAGGTCTCTTCCAACCAAAGAGATTCTGTCAAGTTTTTCACTACCCTGAAGTTTAAAAATCTTCTAGGTTGGACTAGCTGATCTTCAGAGGTCCCTTCCAACCCCTAACATTCTGTGATTCTGTGATTCAAAAAATAAAAATAATCTAAAAAATAATAAGAAGAAGAGAGCAATCTTTTTCAAAAAAATTGTTGATTGCAACATGGAAGCATCTTCTGTTCTGGTAACTAGTGACCACAGGATTTGTTTAAAGAGTCTAGATTCAACCCCTCATTCTGTGTGAGAAGTGAACTCCCACTTCTTTTTATGCAGAAACTAGCTAAATGCCATAGTATCGGACATTCTGCCCTGAGGCTTTTTGGACTCATGTCTTGCAATATCTTTCATACATTTAATACTGGCTGGACAAGAGAAAGAAAATAAAAGCTAAACTTTATACTATAATCGCTAGTGGCTAGGAAGATGATCTTTAAGGACAACTTTTTGTAATGCTTTAATAATTTAACTTAAAATGCTTAAATATTAATTAGATAAGAGGCTGAAACAGTGTCTCTTATCCAGATAAATGTCCTGATATGTAGACTTAAAAAAACTACTTTTCTGTCTCTCAGTCAGGAAACATTTAAATCTACCATTTAAGGTACAGCAGCATCAACTGCAAGGCTAAAGGATGGAGCTAAAATACTCATCATAATATTTAATTTTCCTTTGGTTCTCAAGTCATAAATACTGGACTATATCATCTGGATTCCACTTTTGATTCTACCTCTGTGCATTTGTATACAGATTCTGAGCAGGAAAACAGTGACAAAAACGTACAATTTAGGTATTTTGTGTTCTCACTGACTACTGAACTTTGTTTGGTTTAAAATTTACGCAAGCTATAAAAGCCAATGCCAAACAGGGTCTGTGGAATAGAATAGGCTGATGTCAGCATTTAAATCTTTTATTTCATTTTTCAAAGATCTTGGTAGACCAAAACATCACTGATTTTATAAGCCTCAGTGTGGATAAATGAAAAAAGGAATCCAGAGAAAGTAAGAAGTAGGGATTATTTTCAGTCAAATACCATCTCATATCTCTCAGCTTTCCATAACAACCCATTTTTTGATGCTTTTACCGGTTGCCAACAAAGGAGTATGGGTATTTTTTCTACCTTATTTCTTTTTTTCCCAGTAATATTCTACTAATTTGTCAGCTTTGCTACTCAAACCAGCTACTACCATAGGTAATCTAGAAGTCTTTTGCTACATTTTTGTTCACTCTGTTTTTCCTTACATTTAAACATATTGCCCTCCACCACAATTTATAAAGATTACAAAATGTATTTACTATCATGTCATGCATATACTGAATAACTGTTTGGACTCTGGCTTTTTTGTTTTGTCTAGTTTTTGCCCACTATCATAACGTAAATGTATTTTAATGGGAAACAGAAGGCTTTTTTTTTTTCTTTCTGTCATTATTTTCTGAACTATCAACACTATCTCTTCAGGTGGTTGGAGGTACAGATAGTGGAAGACAGTGACAATCTTCCTACTAGCGTGGTGTATGAGTTTGCCCTGCTGATGGTCTTATTTCTTCTACTTGAAGCCAAACTATGTCACGTTATTAGGTCATTGTGTACTTACTCCCCTGTGGCAAGACAAATAAACACTGTCCACTGCCAGCCTTCGTGCTTCAGAGTTCTCAGGATGATTCTCTTGGGAAACTAGCAAGGAACAGATTATATTTTATTTTGGAGCTGTGGAAGAAAGGGATATAGTCAGTGTTTATTTAAAAACAATAAATAGCTTGATTTTTGCTAGCTTGATGGCTGATAAGACACTTCCTCATTATTATTATTTTTTCTTGTTGCACTGATGAAACAAAGTTCAGTGTCAGCTAGTTCTCCAGTGTTCAATGACCACTGTTAAAAGCAAAATTCTGAGATCAATGAGATAGAGGCAAACTAAATGCTCTGTCATTTCCAGATAAGGTTTTTCACAGGCATCACTGTGCTCCCATGGGATGATGTCTAAAGCCAACCATCAAGGATCCTTGATTGCTAAAGTGAGAAAGAGCAAACTGGCTTGATAAAGATAAGATTATAGTGTCTCAGGTGTGAAACCTGAAATAGAAGAAGAAAATTAAATAAAGCAGAATCTTGCACAGGTTATTTGGAGGTTGACTTAATGGCATGCTAGCACTCTTGCTATACTTTTAAGAGCTTACTCAGTTGCACACACGGTGTCAATTCCATTCAAAGCAATCTTTGCCACAATCACCAGTTCATTTTTGTTTTCAGTGTACAGTAATTACATAGACACACTGAAATAAAATTATTCAGTATACTCCTCTGAAAATGCCACATTAAAGATGTCATGGTTCAAGCTGACTGGGACAAAAAAACCATGTGGTCTCCAGCTCACTCCTCCCCCCACCCCCCTTCCCACAGTGATGTGGAAGGAGACAATTCAACTAAAAAAGCTCAAGGGTTTGAGGTTAAGGATCAGGAGAGTAAAACTCTATCATTTAAGATGATGGGTAAAGAACCAGGGTGACCTGGGGAGAAAAACATAGATTTAATTCACCACCACCATTTACAAAGTAGGATAGTGAGAGGAGTGTATCAATAAATATGACTCGATCTTAAATAAACTCCACCCTCCCCCTACCCCTCCTCACATCTTCCCGGCTACCTCCCAACTCCCAGAAGTGAAAAGGGGGCAGGGAATGTGGTGTGCAGTCCATCTGGCCATTACTCATTGTTCACCATTGTTCACAGCAGCTCCTCCCTGAGGAATAGGGCCCCTCACAGTCTCTCCTTCCTGCCACGTGGTGTCAACCTCACAGGAGGCAATCCTCTTCCTTCTCGTGAGTCCCTCGAGGCCACAGATCACTTCGGGCATGTGCCCTGCTGATGTTTGGTGTCTCACCTCTCTCGCGTGGAGCTCTGCATGTACTGCTATATCCCGGATGTTCTCGCCACTGTCAATTGCCTCATCCATCAGGCAGTCAACTTCCTGCCATTGCAATCACCACAGGCTTCAGGGAAAGGTTCTACTCCAGCAGCCTTCTCCCTCTCTTTCTTCTCTCAAAGATGTTCCTTTGTTCTTCTCTCACCTCTCCCTCCCCCAACAGAAAAACTCCCCAACATTGAAGACAGGACAGCTCAAAATAAGACAAAACCAGAAAGAGAGAAAGAGAACAATGGGGTCACCTCTTAAATACCTTGGTGGCAGAGGCACTGACTGGCCTGGCCCTGGCCAGAGGCAGGTCTGACTCCTACCTTGAGGTAGGGGAGGCTCTAATTTTTTGCATGAATCTATCCCTGCTTTTACAAAAAAACCCCACCAGACTCAAACCCATGGCAACACACATTTAAATTTAGTCCTTTCATTACTCTGATCTCAGGATACTCATTTGAAGATGGTAGCTGAAGTAGGAATTGTAACATTATTTTTATATCCTATAAAACAGAGCCTGCAATTTTGCGCTCTGACATCTACTACTGCTCACAGAATTGGAAGATAATCTGTTGCCATTGAATGCAGTTTTTGCTTCATTTGGACAAATGCTACAGATACACCATGAAAGGCCAATATTTATTTAATTTTTACTAAGCAAAATGGGACAACTACTAAAATTGTTGCTTGTATACATTGGTACGAACATAAACTTTTTCTTACTGCAGCAGGAGATGAGGGTAAAGGTTAGAAAATGAAGCTACTAGTTTTAGATGAGAATATCCTAAAACTCTTGTTTGTTAAATTTTTATTCAAATTTTTTATAGAAACACATAGTTTAAAGAATATCTTATTTATTCTAGGAAATACAATTTAAATTGTTTAAAAATAGTGTTTTAATTTTGTGGAAATAGAAAAATGTGCTTTATAAAAACAGTAACTATTTATATGGGGAAAGGAATTAAATGTGTTTCCAGTGATAAATACCTGAAATAAGAAACAAATCTGTCACAAATTTTAAAAATAGATGTTCTAACTTGATCTCATTGACTGATTAGCTTTTCCTTTACTTTAGCTTTATTTTAAAGGAAAAAAGTCATATCTGTACATAGTTTGAGGCCAGAAGAGTGGTCCAAATTTGCCTCTGCCCTAATCTAACTGATGGATATATTGTCACGTCAGGAACATTGGTGTCTAGAATTTACTTTTCTATCTCAAAGATAATCACAGAATCACAGAATCACAGAATGTCAGTGGTTGGAAGGGACCTCAAAAGATCATCTAGTTCAACCCCCCTGCCAGAGCAGGATCACCTACAGTAGGTCACACAGGAATGTGTCCAGACGAGTTTTGAATGTCTCCAGAGAAGGAGACTCCACCACCTCCCCGGGCAGCCTGTGCCAGTGCTCTGTCACCCTCACAGTGAAAAAGTTTTTCCTAATGATTTTGTGGAACCTCCCATGCTCCAGTTTTCACCCCTTTCCACTTGTCCTATTATTGGACATCACTGAGAAGAGTCTGGCACCATTCTCCTGACACTCACCCTTGACATATTTATAAAAATTTATGTGATCACCCCTCAGCCTCCTCTTCTCCAAACTAAAGAGACCCAGCTCCTTCAGCTCTTCATAAGGGAGATGTTCCACTCCCTTCATCATCTTTGTGGCTCTGCGCTGGACTCTCTCAAGCAGTTCCCTGCCTCTCTTGAGCTGAGGGGGCCAGAACTGGACACAATATTCCATATGTGGCCTCACTAGAACAGAGTAGAGGGGCAGGAGGACTTCTCTCGACCTACTATCTACTCCCCTTCTAATATACCCCAGGATGCCGTTGACGTTCTTGGCCACAAGGGCATTTTGCTGGCTCATGGTCATCCTGCTGTCCACCAAAAGCCCCAGGTCCCTTTCCCCTACGCTGCTCTCCAGCAGTTCAGTACCCAGCCTGTACTGGCACATGGGGTTGTTCTTTCCCAGGTGCAAAACTCTACACTTGTCCTTGTTGAACTTCATAAGATTTCTCCCTACCCATCCCTCTCGCATTTCTAAGTCTCTTTGACTGGCAGGACAGCCTGGTGTCAACCACTCCTCCCATTTTTGTGTCGTCAGCGAACTTGCTCACAGTGCTTTCTAATCCCACATCCAGGTCAT
>NW_009701823.1:0-1518 GCF_000703405.1 Apaloderma vittatum
GATGTGTCTCTAGTGAGAACTCCCGGAGGAGAAATACTCCTCTCTTTTAAGTGGGGAACGAGCGGTGGTGGCGTGCGGACGGGCTTTAGTTAGCGCTGTGACCCTGCAACGAACGAAACACAGCGCTGAGAGGTGAAAGCCCATCTCTGCTGTAGTTTGCTGCACTTTTACTGCCCCTGAGACAAAGAGCAAAGGTACGATGGGGCAGATGTGAGAGGCAAGACACTAATAAACATTTCTTTAAGATTACTATCGATCTTTCAGTAGATACTGTTGACAGAAGATGAAGATACCATCATGCGAAACAGAGTGAATCGCTCACTACTGTATTAAGTGTTCTCAGGTAGTATTCATATTGGGAAAACTGTGTGGTGGTTTTTTTTTTTTTTTTTTTTAAACTTTGGACGCTGCCCGCCTGAATGGGGTGCTGATTAAAGGCTTTGAGTATAGCTACAAACTGCTGCAAGTAATAGCGCAACAACTGTGGGCCTTACGCGGTGAAGTGTCCCACACACATGCAGAGATATGCAGGGTGTCACTGAGCTGTATTTTTTGCCGATACATTAGCTCTAATGTTAAATTTAATGAAACTGTGCAGTGGCCCAGACCATTAGTGTAAAGTCCCAGTCTTACAAGGTCTTAATCATACATGTCTTTGAACATTTGCAGAACTGCAGCCTAAAACTTTGGCTGAAGAATCACCCCGGGATGCCATCAGGCCATACTGCTTTTGAATTCCAGCTGCGAGTGTAGGGGAACAAGGAGAGCAATATTAACCGCATGATCTTCCCTTGCATCTTTACCAACTCATCTAGCCTCGAAGAAAACCTGGGTCTTTATCCTGCAAGTCCTCTGTGCACAAAATTTTCATTGCAGTCGATGAATATCTGACTTAGCAATTGATTTTCTCATTATAGTTCCCATGTCAATTATTTGCCCAGCCTGAGCCAGAGTATATCTGCATTGCAACTAGGAGTCTGACCTCAGTGGAAGTACTGTGTGTCAGTTTTTAATCCAGTGAGCTGGAGTGTCCCTAACTGCTAAGGCATGGCAACAGCAAGGGCATCAACTTCCCAACCACGTGCCCTGCACCTACTGGGTTTTTCATTTCTCTTTGTACAATGTACTCTGATCACACCGTGGGCAACCCCCATGCAGTTCACTCTGCATGCTGTGTTCAGTTTCTGGTGTGCTTCCCTGCCTGGATGCTTCCAAAGACTCCCCACCACACCCCACGATGTTCTCTGGCTGCTTTTCTTGCAGGACTCTGGGCTAATCCCTATCTGCTCTTCCTTCTCTGAGCAATTCAATCTTTCAGAAATCTCCAGGTAGATAATTCAAAGTGATTTACAATGTGCTTGTTTTGTTTTTTTTTTTATAGTGGGTGCTGACCACTGTGTGTCTCATGTCCATGACATGGCCAATAGTAAGAGAAGAGTCCCCAGTGTGTGCTTGGGATGTGCTTGCCCAGTGGCGGCCCCGATCCGAACGGCTGGCCGAAAGTTTTCCTCTCCAGGG
>NW_009701823.1:1549-27762 GCF_000703405.1 Apaloderma vittatum
TGTTTCCTTCTCAGGGTCTTTTTCTAAAAAAAACCCAAAAACCATATGTTTTGCTTTTCGTTATATGGTATGTTATATTGTAATAAAGTTCTTTAAAATAATAATAACTGAGAGATAAATTCTCTAGCTGTTTTGCCCTTGGTATCAGGAGCTGATCAGTATTGCCGTCCTTTTTTTCTGGAAGTGATATACGTTGTTTTTTAGGCCTTAAACAATCACACTGCTGCCCTGAGCTGATGCTTTTCAGCAGCCTTTGGAGCATGCCACTCTTCATAGCTCTGACAGAGAGGAGCTCTTCTACTTTGTGCCCTGAGCTCCTGCCCTGGGCCAGGGAGAGGAGGACTATGTCTGCGCCACAAGGCAAGGGTCAATGTCTGTTCGGTTCAGTGACTGCTGTTAAACAATATCTCTGAAAAGAGTTTAAAAAAATAAATCTGAAAGCAAATGTGACGAAATAGCAGCAGCCTCTTCCTGCTACCCCTAAACATGTGCCTCAGTGAATGTGCACACTGTGCACGTGGGGACAGGGTGGAGGAGAAGACTAGAAACCCCTTGATGCTGAAAAGCTGTTCAGCTTCACGGGGCTTGGGTTAGCAACCACATCCTGAGCACCTCCGGGACTTTCCGGTCATGTGCTCCGTTCCTCATCTCCAGCATCTGTTCAGCAGCACCTGGCATCTGTGTCGCCTTCACATTTTGTTTTTTGCCATCAGTAGCGGGATGGGCATGTGTCGCTTCTGCCAGCCCAGAAGCCCCGCCAACTGCTTTTGGATGTCCTCAAGGTACAGCCGGTAGCTCCAGGTCCTCCTGCAGGCCTTCCTGCAATGCGGGCTTCTCGGATTTGACTTTGGCATAGCCACGGTAGTCATAAGTATGTCAGGTTCCCAAACACTTACTTGCTGAAATCTCTCCTATTTAGATAGTAGCTATTTGGCAACTTTGGATGTTGCTCTTGTCCTGGCATAACCTTTTTCTGTAACTATACCTCAGGATTAATTGTATTTGCTCAAGAAGTTGGCAGGATTGCAGTTTGTGTTCTCCCTACTTGCCCCAAACTTGTGAGCCTCATAAAGTGTTGTGAGGTGTGTTATGATCTTTTAACGATGACAAATATCAACCTTTTTAATCAGCTAAGACTTTTTGTTATTGAGTTCTTTATCAGTTGCCATCTGCCAGGCTGTTTGGCGTTGCATAGAGCAGGCTTGGCATGGTGTTCCTGACTTATAAATTAAAGAGAATTGGTCAGATGAACTGCTTATAATCCACACTAGCTGTTTCTAATTTACCTGGGAATGTGTGTGAAGCAAACTAGGATTTATAATTTGTTAATCCACTGCAGTGCGCTGTGCAACACCTTACAAGAACACCCAAAACTGAGCTGGAAGGAGGCAGCAAACAAGAGGCAGCTTACTCTGTGACATTTCTGGTTTAACTCATGTGGGTATTGTCCTGGTTTGAGAGCCTTAGGATAAAAGTTCTTGGGGCTCCTGGCACAGGGGGCAATCAGAGTAGGGGAGGGTGGGCAGCTGTGCCTGTGGGAGGGAGAGGATGGCTCAGGTGACCCACATGAATCCATCACAGTGTTCCTGCCCATGTGCTCAGTATGAAAGGGCCCCTCAGAAAAACCCTGGGGCCTTCAGCAAGGCTGTGCTGGGAGGATTATTGCTGGCTCTTCATCATCCTCCCCACCTTCCCCATGTGTTGCTGGTGTTCTGATCGTCCTGTTTCTGTGCCGCAGAGGAGCACTGTTAGACAGACCAGGCTGCCTTCTCCTGCCCCCCACCCCACGTGTGAGAGGTACAGTTCCCTTTCTGTTTCTTTTGGGCTCTTGTTGGAACTTTGTGCTTGGGCTCTGCTGTCTGCTGCCAAGTCCAGTCTGGAACTTGATTTTCCCCCTTGGGACCTTGTTATCATCTGGAAGGCATCTTGTGTCTTTGAGCATATTTGCATTCTTGTATGTGTACAGTTTGACATCCTTGCTGTTACTCTTAGTATTATTGGTTTTTTTTCATTAAGCTGCTTCAAGGCTTTTTTCTTGGGATTTTTTTTTTTCCAACCCTATAGCCTCTCTCCCTGTTTCTCCTGTTATTCTCCTGTGGGAGAGTGTTGAAGGGATCACAGAGAGCACCTGGTGGAATTTGGTGGCTGACCCAACCTTAAACTTTGACAGGTATCCATCAGTCATATACCAAAATTTGTCAGGAGTATCTTGTTCTTTCACTGATTCTGTTGCATATTACTCCTGCTATTTATTAGAGAACCACTTGATTATTTTACCTCTGGTGGGCACTGCTATCTACAAAGGAACATCTCCATCTCTCTTTTTATGCCTCAGCTGAACACTGGAGAATATGACTAAAGTTTCTGACTGTTTTAGGATGACATACTATTCGATGCCTTTATCTTCTGTTAGCTAAGGAAAGATTTTTATCTGGAGCTGCCTAGACCCTGTCTGCTGGCTGCTCGTCTCCAGTCATGCTTCCAAAGTCCAGTCAGGTCAGGTCAAGTTCTGAGTTTGCCCTAGCAGAGATGGAAGATGACTTTGGCTCAAACAGGATGTGAGGAAACTCAGGGCTAACATTTGCTTCATATTAGTCTTTTGAAATTCTTTCCTCCCTTTAGATGGAGCATGAACTAATTTTGCAATTTTCTGAAAAGATTTGCGCATTCCATGCAGAAAGTGATAAATGGTGTCCTTAATATGATTTCTAGTGTTTTATGGACCTCCTCATTTTTACCATGGTTTATTTCTGCCCATATTCATGAATCCAAGACCTTCATCAGCAGCTTTTTTTCTCCCTTTTTTTTTTCTTTTTCCCTTAATTTTCCACTGGAGTGCAGCCCTATTATGTTTCAGTTGTGCCTTGCTGACAAACAGCCTTCAAAACAAGGTAAGGCTGTATCATGGTCTTTGTTACTGTTGAGATGTTACATTAGGGAAGTTTCTGTGACCCCTCAGCTTAATTTCCAGAAGCTTTTCACTTGCCAGGCATCCTAGTGGCACTCTGAATTATCCCAAAGACCTCTGAATGGAGCACTTGACTGGAGCCAATTAGAGGATGAATTTGCTTAGGTGTGTTAATTTGCCTGTGAATATTCGTGAGACTGCCTTGTTTTGGTACCTTTCCTTTATTTAATCTACAATTCGCTCAGATCCTGCTAAATTCCTTTTCCACTTAATATGTTTGTTATAAATTAATGGCCTAATTTAGCTTTTCTTCCTATGTTTTCACTTCCATACTTGTGCTTGTTCCTTTTTCTACATTTTGTGACTATTTTTCACGTCAGTTCAAAGGATCATCCAAAATTGTGTCAGCTCGCCTGAAACCCCCAAGACCAGATTGCTGCTCTTTCTGGCTGATGTTGGTAATTAGGTCATCCAAACTTCTTGCCATTGACTCCAGCTAAAAAGAGAGAAGCGGAGCCCTGACTTTTACCATGGAAAATTATAATATCTGCTGGTGTTCAAAATATTAATGGCTAAGGTGTTGTTACATCCAAAAGTTACATTACAGGTGGGTCTGGCCACATATTCTCTAACAAATTTATTAACAATGGCTGACAGGCTGTCTGTATCTGAGGATGTTCAGTTGTTAGTCAGAAAATTAAACTTGCAACTCTATGACTCTATGACTTGAAAAGAATATGGTAAAGTACAGCATGGTACTGTTGGGTTGATGGTTGGACTAGATGCTTAGAGGTCTTTTCCAACCATAATGATTCTGTGATCTAAAGGGAACCTTAAGGAACATGAAGATCAATGTTGCAGGGGGAATGGCATGTTTGCTGATACACATTTATTGGGGAAAAGTTGGCTGTTTTGTGTGTTTATTTTATTTTTTTTTAAAAACAACCCTCACCCCAAACTAGTTTCTTATTGCTTGTTTATCAATTTAACTAAACCCAGTTGAGGTGAGTTTCGTTTGGGATGGTAAGACTGAAATCCATCAAGAAAAATACGTGTACTGCATGTATTACTCAAATTGTTTCTCCTCTCATTCAACCGAAATATTGTGACTCCATGAGTTGTATCACCCCCTTTCATTCAGTGCCCCTGAGGACCCACAGCCCAGTTTCTGAAAATATCAAACAGTAAGAAGCAGATGATGCAGAGCATGTCTGTGTGTTTGCCGTTGGAGGGAGGGTGCTGGTGAAATCTCCTGAAGACACCGTGGTATCTCCTGGAGGTACAGATTTCTAAAGTGGTGGGCAAAGCACAGTTGCTTCTGGTAAAATAGAAGAGGCCAATATGTAGGGCTTTTACTGCCTTAATTTTCCAAGGAATTTCTAATGAGTCACAGTTAACTCCAGTGTTTAAAAGTAAAATATGGTTATGGCTCTCAAATGCAAGCTACATTTAACAACCGTATATTGATTTTTTTCCCCCTTGTAATTTTATTTTCGTGAACATTTCTGGTTTTTTAATTAGTAGCCTTTTAAAGAGAGATTTAACATTTTCATTATCAAGGGCTAAGTTATGAAACAGCTGTACGCAGAGAGAGAGAGGGAGGGAGAAAAAAAGACCATCAGTGAAGGACTTTCTGTCTGTGCTTCGTGGGGCAGCGTGTGTGCACACGCACACACACATGCAGACAAGCTGACCCTGATGCTACAACTAAGACAAAATAGCAGTGGCAGAGCTGGTGACAAAACTCAGCAATTTCCAATCACGCAGTCACCCTGTAACGGGAAGAACTGTTTACCCCGTGTTCCTTATTAAACTGAAGTATTTTATTTAATGAGCATGACTCATGCAAGGTGTTCCCATAAATCATCAGCTGGTTTACAAACTCAATAACTAGGCTTCCTGCTATAACTAGGCTGTGCACACCTTAAATTATTAACACGCCAGGGCCTTAAGGCAGATCTTTGATGATGATGATATAAACACTGTGAGGACAAGGTGCTCTCTCAGCAAAAGATTATTGACTCTAATTACCATTTACCACAGGAAAAAGAAAAGAAAAGACAATAAAATACGAGGGAGAATTTAAATCTCAGATTTAATTTTATGAGGAGTTTTAAATCCCCAAACTTTTTTGTTGTTGTTTTTGCTGCCGCTGCTGTCGGCTGCTGCTGTTGCATGATACTCTGTAGTTGGCTGGTCTTGAAAGCATGACAGTTGTTAAGAAGAAAGGAAGCAAAAAAAATAAAACATGAGAGAATGTTCAGTTGATGCTATGTACATTCTTTGAAATGGATGGAAAAAGGCCAGAGGGAACAGAAAATGATAATACATTGGAAAGAATCCCAGCCTTAATTGTTTTCATGTATGTAATGTAATAAAAAGGTTAAAGCACTAATATGCCTGACTACAGTCATTTGGTTTGTAAACCAGAACTGCAGGTCAGCCTTTAAAAAAAGAAATAGTATACTCTCATTACAGGCTTCATTTTTACCTAACTTCCATTATAAGAATGCTGGCAGTAATGGCAGAGGGGTTGAAATGCAATTAACAGGAGAGCTTTATTTTTATTTCTCTCCAAGTGAAAGAGCAGAGACAGTCCCGTGTAGAGCACACACTTTGTTTCTGTGAGCGCAAACCCCACCAGAGAACGGCACGGCGAGGAAGCAGAAGCTGGATTCAGTGTAGTCACATCCTGAGAGAGGAAAACAAACTACGATTTGCGCTACAGTAGGAAATGGCTCTGGTTTTAAAGGCATGTTTACAATGTTGTTGCTTTTTCAACCTAATTTTTGAACCTGTGTTTTTATTAATGTAAACAGCAACATCTTACATTTTTAATGATCCTTCCACGTCGTCAGGTCCCAAAGGTACTTGGCAGATGGTACGATGAGGGCTCACTTTATGCCCGCTGCTGAAATAAACCGTTTGAGGTGGGAATAAGACTATCATCCTGCCTTATTATGATAATAAGACTGTGTCTCTAACCTTATAGGGAAGAATTTTTTCTCTTCCCAACTCCAGGGCATCAAAATCCTCCCATTTCTTATTTTTTTATTGTTTTATCTCTCAGTTATTTGTGAGTGGAAACAATGATGTCCCTAAGTATACACCTTATCTGACAGCACTTTGCAGCTACTAATGGATTTTTTGTGCACTGATTCTGTGACTTAGACATGGCAATGCAATTCAGGCCAAAATCTGGGCAAAAATGGAGGCAATGTATTATTATTTCTTCTTGGAAAGGGTTGGAGATGTGATTTTATTTTTCTTTTTTAAAAAATAGCACCTCTGTCACCACCAATGGGGTCACAGTTGGAGCACTGGCTTGATACTGAGTGTTAGGGATATGTACTGTGTAGTGAGCCACTAATACCATGTTCTGATGTACTGAACCCTTCGTTGGAAGTCCTCTCTCCAAGCCCTGATCAGTTCCACTTCTACTTAGCATGTGATGTACAGCATCGTAGGAGCAGTCGTTGGGTGTTTTAGTGTGGAAAGCTTTCATGTGCTGCTCCCATCCTCCTAGCAAGACCTGTTGCTGTGGGAAATACAGATGTATTTTGTTAAGAACATTCTCTCTCAGTGTTGCATATGATGGAAAGGTAAGTGCATGATGCGTGATATCTGGTAATAGAAGATCCTTAGATTTGTGTGTGCCATTTAATCTGGATGTTAGTATCCTATATTCTTACCTATACTGAGAAAAATGAGCTTAATGTGGTGCTTTCGTACTCTCTCAGGGTTCTTGTCCCAACAATGAATGGGAGATTTATACGAGTAACTCATATAAATATTATTGGGAGTTAGGAAAACTATGTAGCAGACGTGGTATATAAAATAAATATAGTGTAAAAAAAACTGTGCGTGAATGCATATGTGTGAGAGAGATGAAGAGGAAAGAGAAAGATAACTGACTGTTCATGCACAATAAAGTAAAAAAAAAATATATAAAAAAAATCAACATTTCTTTGTCCCCACAACTCTATTAACAAGGGACATGGTTAATTTTAATTATACAAGTCAGGAAATTCTGGTTTTCCATAGAAACCTCAACTCTTTCTCATTGTACATGTATTTCTACCTTGTCTTTACTTGTTCACAGAACATAAATGTGGTTGTACAGCACAAGTGCTCTCTAGTAACAGAAATGAATGCTCTTCCATTGTGTTGTCTCATGACCACACTGTGGGATGAATATGCAACTCTGGTCTAACGTGTTGCAAGACTCATTTCAGCAGAGTTCCTGTAGAGTGAAATAGCAACGATGGAGTCGTGACTCCAGCCCTGCGCTTGTAAACCACACGGCAATGCCATGAACACCTCATGCCGTGTCACGTTGCCCACTGATGACATCTTGAGAAAGTCACAAAGTGACGAGAAAGAGTTCTGTGTTGTGCTGGAATGTCAATCAGAGACAAGAAATAACTGACCAGTTATGACCTGGGCCATATGTAAAACAGAGCTGGCTGCTGGCAGAGATGCCAAAGTTGCTGTGATTGGAGAGGCAGCTGCTGCAGGCTCAGAGAGAGAGAGTAAAGGGCAGCCAGTTGTATGGAGGCAGCTGAAGAAAGGCTGGTTCTCAGGTGTCTCCCGGGCCTCCTGTATTAGTAGTTTATTTCATAGACTTGTAGAAAGGTTTAGGTTGGAAGGGATGTGGATCATCTAGTTCCAGCCTGGCTGCCATGAAAAGCAGATTGATCAGGGCAGTGATGGAGATAAATCTCTCATTTCCAATTTTGCATGCAGATGCACTCCAGTATTGCTCTGCTTTCTGTCCCTAGTTTACTGTCTATAACTCAGGTTTATTTTTGGCTTTGGCTTTTACGTTTTTTCTTTATGTGGTGGGTGGTTGCTTGCTTCCCTGTAGCTGACTGAATTTGAGGGCATGGCTGTTGTTTTAAGCTATTGAGAAAGTTTTGAAACACCAAGAGATGCAGATCACTGAGCAGAGAACATGTGGCTACCAAAGGCTCAGCTTGGCCACAGGGATGGTGAACTCCACCTCCACTTTACCTGGTAAGGTACACACATGCCATTGTCTTGAGAGAGAGAAGAGGGATTCTGGAAAAAGGTGTAGATCAAAGTGCACATACAGCAAAAAATGCTATATGGACAATAAATGCTGTATGGACAGATTATAATGCACATATGACATTTATTGCTGTACATACACTATAATCTGTCCCTTACCATAACTGATTCCAGGAAGAATACCTCTTTTCTGGTGAGGGAAAAAAAGGACATGTCTTTCCAGATGGGGATCAATAAGCTCAGCATGAGCAACAGGGCATCCTGAAATTCCAGATACGTGTGCATTTATGAAACTGAGAGCCACCAAGTCCTAAGACGGCTGATTTCACCTCTCAACATACACCTGGAGGAAACGTTTTCAGGTTTGCATTCTAGCTCTTTCATTATATGTGTGCAATAAACACTGTCATAACTTGTAATGCAAGAGTGTACTGGAAAGTAACAACTTTAACTGCTGTTCTCACTTTTCCATCTATTTAAATACAATAGTGCTTTTTAAAAAAAGAAAGGGCAAGGGAAGAACTAGGAGTTCTGGGCAACTGCTACAGCATGACTCTGTATGTGGGAATGATACAGAAATTTTAATCTCTACTACTAGTTTGTTGCTGCTCTGGGAGGAAGCAACAAAAACAAAAAAACTGCCTGTAAGTACTTGTTGAAATAATGGCCCCATCAAACCAGATGTTGGCCAGATGAGCAGTTTTTTGTGTGTGTGTTCATGTTCCCTTTGCTAATATTTGATTTCTGTGCAAAAATTAAACCTCACTTAGTGCCTGCCTACAAGCTGGCAAGCCTCCAGATTATTAGGACATTTTAACACTCTTATATTTTAAACAAAAGGCTCAAAAGCATTTGCAGTGCCTTTTTTTTGAAGGATGCCAAGGCAAATGACAAAAAGAAAAAATTCAAAGGACCGATCTTACTTGAGTTGGCTTATGTGGAAGGTCTTGCTGAGGAGAAAGTGCATGCTATATGAACAGAGCTATAGAGCATGTTCTGCGTGGGAGATGCACATTGAATAAGGTGTTAAAGGCATCACTGAAGACTGTTGACTTGCTACCAATCTTATCCATTAAGTGTCTTTTGGTGAAGCGTATCAGGTAGTAAACTAGTCACGATAACTTGACTGTTTAGCTCTTGCCAGAGAAACCTTGTTCTTAGCACAAATAGCATTTTTATGATGAAGACTTCACAAGTCAAAACAGCACTGTCTTTGTGACTTTGGATATCCCAAGGGTCAAAACTGAGTGAGTCATTACGCTCCTGAAATCAATATATTCATGTGGCTTTACGTATGTTCACAAAGCAAGCCTTTCCCTCTGTCACGACTCCCTCCCACTATGAGAAGTTCAGAGTTCTTATCTGACAGTAAAGCTGCCACATCCGGGAGGTGAACTAAGCAAACATGGTGCAGTGTCTCCTACTACCCTCGAAGGCTTTCTCCTGAGTGTGACACAAGATGTGTCACAAGACAACAGGAAAAATTAATCTAAGGAAACATTATGTCCCTACAAGTATTTCCTGGCTGTATATTGAGGGAAATTGGGATTCTGATGTGTTGTGTATATTTGCATGAGTGTAACTGGGTCAGAGTCAATGGTTTAACATTGGTGCATGACCTTTGGGTGATAAACTTGAGAGTTTGGGGTCTGAATTTTTCCAAATGGTAGACAATGTCCATTCACCATAATTTGAACTGAAAACTCTGACACTTTCATGTTGCTGGAAATTAATCTCCTTGGTGTCTCAAGCAAAACACTAAACCAAGAAGTTCCTAAAACACTAAAGCACCTTCTCAGTTCTGAGCATTTTGATATCAAAGTAATTATTGGACCTAACCCAAAGCCTACACTAGGCAACTGTACCAAATGCTGGAAGAGGTTGCATTTGAAGTCCTATTCAAGCAAACAATTGATCTAGTCTCCTAAAATAGGACTGTGATGAGCTATTCTACCACTCGGTTTCAGTGGACCTGTGAAATGTTTGTGTCTGAAAGTAAACTGCCCTCTTACTCTTCCTGGCTGGGGACAATGCTGTGATCATGTCAAGCTCTGATACTCGCTCACCTGTATGTTTATCTGAAAGTTCACAAGCTGGGAGTGGTCATTTCCACTCCCACAGGTCCCATTGTACCAAATGGACTGTTCAAGTGATATCTGGATGCCTAATACAACTTGGTAAGCTCATACTTATATGTGGCCATGGTGCTTTTCCAAACAAATGATGAAATTTCTGGATTTATCCACTCTATGGGAAAATCAGTCCTTCTCCATGGCCTTACTATATGGTAAACCCTTGTTCCTTAAAGATTTTGTATATAAAGCAGCACAGATTTAATATAGCATGTGTTTTACTTTGAGCAGGCTCTACATTATAATGCAGCAATGTAATAGAACTCTTCTGGTTGACAAACGCTCTGGTGTAAATGATTTAATTTACTAGCTGAAGCATGAGTCTACATATTATTGTACTGATCAGTCATTGCATACTAAAATCACTCATCCTTAATATAATGATTTGGTATCCCTACAGAGAATTTGAGTCATCAGAAAGTCATTAGATACAGTAAAAAATGAAAATTACTATTACACAGCAGTAAACACTATTAACTGTTAGTTAAAACAGCATTTAATTTAGCAATGCAACAGTTTACAAATTTCTGCAGTTTACTTAGTTCTCATGTAATTGTGACTACAAAGCTAATGCTTCCAGTGCCAGTAGCGTGACAGAAATATGGGGTGGGGGAATACAACCAACTATTTCAGCTCAAAATTCAGCTTTCGGTACCGTGCCTCATGTTAACCTTTATTTCAGTGGTTCAGCCATGTGAAGTAGAAGCCGTGACTGACTGTAGAGAAAGTAAGAAAGAAGAGTATGTCTTTTTCAGGCTTCCAGGCACAAAACCATCCCTTCACAGCATAAGAAGGGTCTCCTCTCCTCTCCTCTCCTCTCCTCTCCTCTCCTCTCCATGTGAAACTTGTGGCAAACCTCTGAGTAGAAACTGTATCTCCCAAGTCCAAGATTATCTTCTTAACACAAGGCTGCGGTTCCTTTCATGTTGTATAAATGTCAGAGGCCAGCTTTATTTCTTTCAGACTTAACCCACACAGGTTTCATAATGGATTGCCTTCTGCCATCCTGCAATTCAGCTGAAGTTGCTGGAATAACACCAGAAGTGAATCTGATCCTTCCCTTTGCATACATGTGTCTATTTCTTGTCAGTTCTGTGTATCTATAAGCCTGGGAAGTATCAATTTGATAGGCAGAGGATCAAATATATGTGCCTAGACTTTGCTGATAAGATTGAATTGTGGGGATTCTCTCATTTTCATACGTTTTAATGAAGTATTGGCTGGAGGGGCATTTTTTGCTAGTATCGTATGAATGTCTGGTGATACTTCTCGGTTAGCAATAATTACATTACATCTGTTGCGCACATAACAGGAAACTAATTCTTCTTGTGAAGCTACCGTACATGGATATAGATTTTGAGTTTTGTACTGTTACATTTACTAACCACATAATTGCATATTTAGTCCTATTACCCTGCACCATAATGTTTCAGGATCTAGTGTATAATTACATCATTTACTCTTGAAGAAACCCTCAAGATATAATATAAATAATAGGATTGCAGATTCATAGAAATTAGAGATGGGAAAAGAGCCTATGAGGTCATCTGCAACCCAGTGAGAAAAATTATAAACAGTTTGCTGGAGTGTATCTTATCATGGGCATTGATTGCCCTTTCTACCTCTTTGTGCTAGAATTCCCCCAGAAGAGCTTCTTGCTGGTGTGGGAGAGGGATTGCAAACAGGTGCCTCTGCACTGGCTGGCAGCTACGTAGGAGAACCGTCAGGACATCGGTTTCCCCCAGCTGTGGAAATTCTGCCCAGAAATCCATGCAGTGGTGCCTTTTCTTCATCAGAGACATCAAATGCCGAGGCTGCATCAGTCACTGGCAGAGCTAGGGATGAGGACTCTTGTATGTCCTGGGCTACTCTGAGAGCAGGACCTGTGCTGAGGTTTGCGCTGGCCACGTCTTTCAGCTCACCTTTAATTTAGACCTTGTCTTTACCTCTGTGTAGTTATGTAATTGGAGCACAACCAGCAATTATAAAGCAGCCACAAATTTAACAGCAGGTCTTATCTGAAATTGCCATCTCCCCTTCAGCCCTTTTCCCCTCCGTATGGCCAGCAGCCTGCCGAGAGATGCGGAGACTGGAGAGATGGCCATGAACTGATCCAGAAGTTGTCCAGGTTGCTTCTCAGTTTGGTACCCCTTGACATCATAGAACCACAGAATAGTTTCAGCTGGAAGAGACCTTGAAGATGATCGAGTCCAGCCTTTGTCCCAGCCCTATCGACCCACTAAACTATGACCCCCAATGCAGCATCCACCTGTCTCTTAAACACCTCCAGGGATGGTGACTCAACCACCTCCCTGGGCAGCCTGTTCCAATGGCTGACAACCCTTTCAGGAAAGAAATTCTTCCTAATATCTAACCTGAACCTCCCCTGGTGCAATTTAAATCCATCTCCCCTCATCCTATCACTCTCCACTAGGGAGAACAGACCAACACCTGCCTGTCTGCAACCTCCCTTCAGGTAGCTGTAGAGAGCGATGAGGTCTCCCCTCAATCTCCTCTTCTCTAGGCTAAACAGCCCCAGATCCCTCAGCTTTTCATCACTGTCTGCACTCTCCTTGTAGGCACAGCTCCCTCCAACCTATATTTTCTCACTGATTTTCTTCTTTCTTCTTCTCCCTTTGCTTTCTTGTCAAGCTCAGAGAAGATGGCTCTCCTTTTTCCCCCCTTCCTCCCTTTCCTACACAGAGGAGAGCCCAGCCTCAAGGAGAGAGTGTGTGGGCGAAACCACCTTCTGAACATGCTCACCCACAGTGTGTTTAGACGCGAATAGCAAGGCGATAATTGTAATTGGAGTTTTATGTCTTCAGCTGGCTTTACCTTCATTAGTTCTTACCACAGGTATGTGAGGGAGAATGTACTGCCACCGTCCTTCTGCATCATCTATCTGTGTCTCTAGACGGGCACCCAATGACATATTTTTCAGTTCCTTGTTGTTTCTATCAGCTCTTGCATGCTGCTAGTGGCTTCCTTGCTTACGGTCTCTCCTTGTGAGGGCAGGGGTGAGTGTAAGACCCAGAGGGACCTGCAGAGCCTGACCTGGTGGAAAGTGGTCCTGCCATGATGGTCACCCCAGGGGACGTTCTCAGAGGCCACGCCATGGGGAAACTAATCTTTTCCCCAGGACAAAACCATCAGTGCACCAGGGGCTCTCAAGGCACAGCCCTGCCCACCTCTGCGTGCTGGGGTGGTGGGAAGCTGATGAGACCTCTCCCTCTTCATCCTCTCTGGAAGTCAGACCTGACCTGCTGTGGGGCTTCGTGGTTTTGTTCACTTTGGGGGATCTCTGCTGGAGATCTGGCCCTTTCTTACTTGAACCAGCGGCGCAGCATTCCTGAAGGATGACTGCAGTGATGAGGCAATTAATTACAAAGCTAACTCAGGTTTAAACAAGTTTGCATCACTAACATTCCCCAGGTAATTGCTTTTAAAGAAGCAGAATGCTCTGTGAAGCAAAAACCATCCCGTGATGGTGTGTGAAAGGGCAAGGGTGTCAGGGACAAGGAAACCTGGGAGCAAGGACTCAGATTCCCTGAGCAGGGCAGTGCAAGGGAGGCTTCATGGGTTTATTTCAACATTGATGGTTGTGCTGTGCACCAGGGAGCTGATTCTGTGAAGGATGGGGTTTGACTTGGTGTGACAAGCCAGCAGGACGCCCTTCAAAATCCCAATAGACCTGATATCATACCAATAACTGAGAATAATTGTGAAGGTGCTTTGTGAAGGACTGCTTCTTCCTGATGCCTTCCAGCATGAGTCAGATGAGTATAACTCTTAAGACCTCTGTGGAGACAAGAATAATTTCTGTGAATAAGGGGTGCCTACAGGCAAACATGCAGATGCCCCTCACCTGTGGCAGGCATGCCTTTTAATATTACTGACCTTTTTTGCTGCCACAAAATAGTTTAGACTGAGATACGTGTGTGATGGCGTCAGTTAATAATGATCTTTCAATAAATGGAGCAGGATCCAAACATTGCTACCAAGAAAAAAATCATTTGGAGGAAGAGGAAGTATAAGGAAGGGTATATTTTGAATTATTTTATGCCATTATAACCAGTATCTTCTGCTGCTATCCTTTGGAACTTCTAACCTGTGCTGAAAGCTTGTCTTTAATTAGCATTTCTGTAGCACCTTTACAAGTCCTCTTGTTGATCACTTCACTGCATATCTGTGTCTGAGCAAAGTCAGGCTACTGTAAAAAAAAAAAAATTACCTTGTACCAACGCCTGCCCATCATGGTTTTCGAGGGGGGACTAAAGAGATGGATTAAAGAGCATCGTTCTAGATATTCAAATGTAAAATTAGGTCCATGCCATCCATCAAGATTAGTACGCACAGTAATTCTGATTTCAGGCTGTGTTTTGATTTAAACTTTAGCCATAGATGTATCTAATAAACACTAGTGGAAACTAATTTACATTCTAAAATGTATTAATTTAACTATTCTTATTATACAAGTCAACTAACAAATAGCAAGTAAAGCAAGCAGAATGAAACAGCAAAATGAGCTAACCAATCTAACTTAAATAATGACAAGCACTGCTATCTATAACAAAAAAATCATGAAAGTTAATATTTTAACAGCATTTGCCATTTCATCCAATAAATGTGCGATGCATCCTAATCTACTAGGTCTTTCATACTTGATGTGACAAAAGTGCAGGATGAGTAACAAGTCCTTATGGGCAAAAATTCAACCACACATGGAAAGGCTGGATAAAATCTTCCCCACACTTTCAATCCTATGGAAGGAGGAGCTGGAATAGCCACTGGGTAGAAAATGGATATTTCTCCGAGGCAGAGGGATGGCAGAACCACGGGGCCTGGGAATGAGTCCAGTGTCAACAAGCTGATATGGAGGATGTTGTGTTGCTGTTGTGGTCCATGAGACTGGAAGAGCAGCTGTTTCAAAGCTTTGCAGCCCACCTGTATGGCTTCTCTGCAGTGCTTTCAAGCACAGATATAAACTGGGAGATTTCACCCCAGAGGAAGGACAACCTGGTAACAGGGGAAGAGGATGAGACATTAGCAAAGCTGAGTTTTGGCCCTTTTACTCATTGAGTCTTTTTCTGGTGAGAACTGTCACTAAGCTAAAGCTTTCTCTAGATCCTAAACTTAGTTTCAGAGCTGGTGGTTTTGGTGCCACCACTTCAGAAGGGCAGAGCTGACCAAATTAGCAACGTCGGTGGTGAAGATATGGGTCAGACGTGACTGGAGAACCTGGCCTCTTTCGAAGTAACTCTCGTGGCAGAGCGCCTTGCATGAAAAAACGACAATATAGTCAGCAGTTATGTATGTTTAAAGATCCTACCTTTCAAACACACCAGTTTGCTGTTGTCTGATGCTCGCTCCAGCCCTGCTTTCCAAAGCGGTGGTGACACCCTGCAGGTGCCTCCACATCCTTCAATAGCAGCATCAGCTCTGGGTGTCATAGACAAGGCAGAGTCCATAGTGCGCATCCACCAATGGTTAAGAAAAGAACTTTGATCCTAAAGGTTATACAGTCCTTGGACTTCTTTCCAGACCTGTCTACAGCTTAGAGAATTTCTGCTTATTATTTCTCTCTGAACCTCTCACTCCGATTTCCTTCTGTTTCGAAAAATCAAACAAGTCCTGAGTGCTATGACTCCTCCCTGAGGGAGGAGATTTATCGTTTTGGTGAGAACCACCCACTGGCCAAGTACTTGCATAGGTCAGTTCCTTAGTGGTAAAGCCTACAAATAAGTTTGCTTACAGATTTGGTGATACTCCTGGGAAACTTCACATCAACACATCTGTGCAGAGGCAGCTCCAGGCCTATGCCTCTCCCATTCCTTTTCTTTTTAGAGACTTATTCCCAAGAACAGCAGACTTCTTTCTTGGGGCCATATTTTTTGGAGTGGTCCTATCTCTGCATCCAAGTGTGAAACTATAATAATAATAACAACAACAACTAACGATGATGATAAGAGTAATACCTTTCACTTATGTATTTCTCATTGCTATGATTTGCATTACATCAGAAATGTACAATAAGGGCTCCCTGCCAAGCAGATAACCAGTGTTGACCTGAAGAAGCTGTGCTCCAAGACATAAGCAAGCTCCAAATAAAAATACACATGCAAAATTATATACACTCACATGTATGGACTCAATCTGATTCATCCAAAGAGATGAAAGCAGTTGGCAAACAGCAATTAACTCATTTTCATGCAATAGATAAGCATCATCTTCCTATCTGATGGATGAGCAAGACAAGTTAAATGACTTGCCCAAGGTTACACAATGCATCAGGGCAGAGCTTGGAAGCAGTATAAAGGAGTCCTCATTCCCTGATCTAACCTTCCTCTTCTTGACTTTCATCTGAATTTTCAGTGTATGGAAGAATAGACTTTCAGAAATGTGCGCACACATACACTTGCAATTCTGGAAGATAAAAAGACATTAAGGTTGGGCTCCAACTGCATATGGTTAGCAAACTCCCCTTGAAGATCTGTACATTCTCCACAGCCTCTCAGCTTGCTTAGTTGAAAAGGCTGGAGACAATTAGCATTTGATTTTGAGTAACAAATTTTCTCTTCCAACAGAAATTAGGTCTGTGTCTCTCTTGATGTTATAATTCTCAGTTTTAATGTCACTGGATTCTGGCTTTGGGGAAAGAAGCAGCAAGAATTACTGGTGAACTGTGAAGAGATGATTTTTTTTAACAACAACAAGATTGCAGCCACTTAAGCCGCTTCCTTTTTTTTTGATGCCTACCTGAGAGGGAAGCACTCACTATTAATTTCATAGCAGTAAGTTGCAGAGAATTCTCTCACTTCCGCAATGTTATCTACTCAAAGATCTTTAGGAATATTATGCACTAATTTGGTATGACAGCACTGCTATAAAGGCATATGGGGCTTCTCCACATTTTACAGAGGGAAAAATTATAGAAGGAAATTTGAAGGTCTGCTTGTTGGCAACAGTGTTGTGTGAATGGTATGTGCTGATAAAGGGCCAGGCATGCAAACGAAATAGTCCACTTCCAGGGACAAACTGGAATATGTATGTAAGGCAAACTATTGTACCCAATAACTGTGAAATTTAATATCACAGAGTAAGTGACTTACCCATGATCTCAAAGGAAATCTGTGGCAGAATCGGGAAAGCGTCCCGCTCTTGTTCTTGAGCCACAAAACCACTCTTCCCTTTGAACCTCCAATCAGCCTTTTCTTTGATTTAAGGTTGACTGAGATGAGCTGATTAAGTTTCCGTGTATCATCTGGAAGCTTCAGAACAGGCTTGTTTTGCTAGACATTCCCATCAGCCCCCATAGTTTCAGGCCTTTTGATTATAAAATGCTTTTTACGTTAGTCTTCGTGGAAACTCCCTTTCTTTTTTTTTGTTTTAATCATTTACAAGCTGGAGCCTTGCCAATTTATGTAACAGGTCTCATCCTACTCATTATTTCATCATACTCCTGCCAGATCTTTATTAAATATATTTCTTCCCCCCCTTTAGTAAAAAAGGGATGGGTGCCTGGGAACTTGGATATGCAAAATGAGTGGGAAATATATTTTTTTTTCTCTGGGTTTTTCACCCCCTTTCTTTCCAAAATCAGAAATATCAGTGAGAAGGGTTATCTTCCCAATTCGTGGGAGAGCACTGCCTGTTAAGTTTAGGTGGGTTATTAGTGAGGCTGTGGGGGTCTTATCATCTCAAATTCCATGGTTCCCACTAGGAGGGAGCCAAGCCATAGGCCGAGATCTTATTCGTGATCATAGCACACACAAAATTTGTAAAATTTGGTCTAAAGGATTTTAGCTTTCTTAAACACTTCCCAAGACTTTTGTACCTGCAGTTCAGATGCTCTTTATTTTCTTATCTCTTTTCACTGTTTTATACTTTCCTTTTCTTCCCATCTCATCTCTTATTTTAAGGCATATGCCTTGCTAGCCGAAAAAGGTGTATATCTCCCTGCAATTTTTCACCACCTACATTCATTTTTTTGAATGTCATGAGTAGAAATTCTATAATCCAATACTGAGAGCTATGCTCAAGACATCCTCAGGGAACTTAGTGGTGATCTCGACTTGGCTGGACAATTTGGCAAGCAAAGGCACTGGACACAGCTGAATCCTGCTTGTGAAGCTGGTCGTGGTAGTTGTCCTGCTGTAAGGATTTGTTTGAGGACTCCTTTTGTCTTATAAAACCCCATCTTGTGAGGAAGGCTAGTCCAAGACCATAGGCTGTGTTGCTTATACTTGATAAAGCCACACTTCTCTTTTTTTTTTTTTTTTTCATACTCAACTAAAGGTGTCAAGAGACATGTGATTCCATTCTTCATGAAGCGATGCCTGGACCAGGCAATTTCCTGATGATTGTGCCCTTATGGAGATCACAGGTCCCAGTCTGCCCCTCCAACTGCCCCATCATCCTCTCTCTTTGGAGTCAAAGATAACGTATTCACTGCGGGATCCTCCGACAACCCCCTGCCGATGGCAGCTGGTGCGTGATGGGCCCACTGGTCTTTCCAGACATTTTCCTCTGCTGTGGCCCTTGTCCATGAGCAGATTTTTCCTCCTGTGCTTGCCTCCCATGGGCGTAAACGGTTTTGCTTGTTCCCAGGATGAGAGGTTTCTGGTGTATTTTGCATATATGAGCTTCTGTACAGTTACACTAACTTGTGGTTTCCTATGCGAGCGAGGTTCTCCTCACCCCGCGTGGTTTTCCTAACCTTTTATGCATGATAACTATCAGCTTTTTGTGGTTTGAAGAGAGCAGGGGCTCCCAGTGCTTAAACTTTCTGCTGTGCTGCAAACATTTTTAACAACTAGCTCGCACAAACTTTTTCCCCTTACTTGATGGGCACCATTTTAGTGTTTGGAAAGGGGACTTGTCACCAGGGAACCCAACTGTGCCTCATTGGTGTAGGTGCTGACTGCATGGGGTCTTCTTCTCAAAAAACGTGCTGTGTGTTCGTATAGAGCAGCACAGTGTTGTATTTGTGTCATTGGAAATGTGCTGTCAGTTAAGATGAGGACCCTGGGTCAGTGTTTCAGGGGTATTCTCCTTGGGGCCCCCCTTCCACACCCCCACCTCCCCGCCATGGCTTATTCCAGTGCATTTCAAGTTCAAACATGACTGCTCTTTAGAAGTACTTTTATGAGCCTCGGGGGTAAGTCACCTCTGGCAGGGATGATTTAGCAGCGTGCCTTTGAGAAGGTGAACTCCAGCAGAGGCAGGGAAATCACCCCAAACCTCTCATGGAAGTGGTGGCAGATCTTTTAAAGCAGATCCCAAGAGCCTCTTCTAGCTCCTCTCCAGCACAGCCTCAGGCAGAAGTAGGGGATGCACTTCAGGTCTCTATAGCCCACATTGTACTGAGACATGGAAAAGTAATATAAAATGTGTTGTGTGCTAGTCCTTAAATAAAATACAACTGGGATACCCAAAGGTCTGTAGTAAAACACAGGTCAATTTGCTGGAGGGAGCAGGGTGAGCATAGGGCCTCAATGTTGTCAGAAACTTCTGAAATTATAGTTAAACTGGTACCATGTCAGACTTGGCTTCTGTCTCAGTTCAGAAGTGGCTCAAGAAATAGAAAAATATATTGGGATAGTGAAGGTGCCCCTGCTCTTTCCCAGCTTCTTTTTCACTTGTCTTCTACTTGGCTCTATGGTAATTGCTGAATTTGTGCTCCAATTTTGTCTTAATTTGCGGAATTACTGGTGTGAAAAATGTGGATTTCTGAGAATATGTAGCAAACTTGTGTAGGAAATAACTTTTGGAAGAGTTGCAGTTATCGTGGGGCTATTTATTGCTTTGGCTCAGACGTGATAGTAACATTGTCTGTTGCTTTAACATCTTCAACATGCTTGGCAAATAGGAATCCCGACACTGAACCACATGGTGGAAATACCTTTCAACAATCCCAGTGTCTGAGATGGAGGGAACACCGAGACCGGCCTCATGGTTTATGTTTTCAAAGATGGCTTTTACTTTTTGGCGCTCAGCTTTTGGATGCCAAGCTCAGAGGACAGGTCTTTGGCCCTACTGAGCAACCACAAGAGCTGCTGAGTTTCTGCCAGGATGTTGATTGTGGTGTCCCGTTACAAGCAGAGGCCATTTATTAAAATTGAACAGCCTTTAAATAAGAGTGTTTGTTTTATGGGATATATGTGAATATTTAAGCCTATGTAACTTCTCCAAGCTAAGCTCAGAGTCAGTTTTCCTTCCTCATGTGGCCTCGCAAGGATCCACCAGCCAGAGCGAGAGGGACTGGCAGCTGGACAGTCAAATCCCAGGTTTTCTGGGAGTGGCAAGGGGCAGGAGAGCATAGACAAGCAGACAAGCATGGACACCACAGTAGTGTGGGCATGGCTGGCAGGAGGGTGTTCTCCCAACCCATCTCTGCATTGACCAATTTATTGAGCTGAATGAAATTTGTTCCAGCACAGCCTTTGGGGAGAAGGTTGTTTGAATGAGGGGACACTTCAAGGTGAGACCTCTATGTACTATGGAGCTGGGCGTATTTTATCTACAGACCCATCCTGAAGCCACAGCACTGGTTTGTGCTGTCCCTTTGGCTGTAGCACCCCAGAACCTACAACCTCAGTGCAGGCTCGGTGCTTGCTCTTTGGCTAGAAGTAGCCTGCAAAAAAATGATCTCATAATTTTAACACTTTCATTTTTGTTTAACAGCAGGGCTCTGGAGGTTTGCAGGCATCTTTCAGGAGGCTTTGGATCCAGTTATAGTTGTTAGTTACGCTGTGCAGTGGAGCAGCACTCACACAAAACCAACATGGCAGCTGGTGCTGGGGTTTCATGGACACATAACAGCCCAAATGCCAAAAAGACGAGGGGAAAAAAAAATCTATTTAAGCAATTTTTTCCTCTCTATAGGAACTTAGTCTGTCAGCAGCATAAACACTTGCAATCATGCACTTCCTAGGATGCATGTGCTATCGAAAAGGGAGGTGTTAATTGCTGTGCTAATTACAACATGATTGCTTTGCACTTGTTTTGCACTTGCAGGTGATTAAATTTTTAACGAAGCATATTACTTGGCACTGTTAGCACAGTTAACACATTTCTCTCTCTCCCCTCTTTCTCTCTCCTCCCCCCTCCCTCTCATTTTTTTTTCTTTCTTTTTTTTGTGTTTTTTTTTTTTTTTTTAAATGCCTTGGGAGAAGTCCTGTGCTGCAGACCCTTCGCTGGCTGTGATGTGCTGTTGTGCTTGGAACCAGCCTCTGTTTAGGCTGTGGGTAGCAGCACCCCGGCTTCCCGCTCGCAAAGAGCAGCAGCCTGTTATCGTCAGGCTCAGCGTGACGGCGCCGGCCAGATGCGAACGCAGAACCCACCAAGGTATTAGCTAAAAATTAGACAAGGCTGTTGATGCCAGTCTCCCAGATTTCATTTAAAAACTATGCCAGCTCGAGCCAGTCAGGCAGCAGCAGCAGAGGGTGTGCGAGAAGGTGGAGAAATGACAGCAAGTTCCCTGTGATTTATTTCTGGTTTGCTGAGTGGGTTCCCAGCTGAACAAGAGAAGGGGAAACTTGCATCTGTTCGGCAGTCAGGCTCGTATCTCTCTGATAAGGTAACAATTACACGCCCCAGCGAGGCTGCGGGGCTGAAGGAAAACAGGGTGAGCCAGCCCATTGGATCTATTGACGGGCTTTACTCTTCTGGTCGCCTTCTTTACGCATTCCCTGCAAACTTGTTGATTCCGATGGGTTTGAGCTCCTTGGTCCCAAATGAACGATGATCTATCCTTGGTGGATGTTATCCAAACTGGTGGATTGCTTTTGAATTGCTCGCTTCTGTGGGCCTTTGCCTTTGGAGACTGTGTGGTCTATTTGTCTGTTGGTCTATATGGAAACTTTTTTAAGTTCTTGGGGACAATCTGTATGAATGGACTGGATGGTTGCTAGTTTGGTACATAAAAAAGGGATGTGATCTAGTCCTGGAAAGGGGTCTTCACAAGAAGAGGCCAGAAGGTTCTTACTGTTTCTATTTAGGGATGATATAAGTAAAAGGAGGGAAACTGGGTGGACAGTGAGAAATACTGAAAAGGTTAGAAAATATGATCTCGTTTAGTGAGTTTTTTAAAATTCACGAGCACGAATCACTCAGTAAGGAAGCACAGAAGTAAAAAAGAAGATTCAAAACCTATAAGGAAATATTTTTAGACAACACTTAATTAACCCTGGGAACTTATTGCCACAAAATACCACTGAGCCTAGGAGATTAGTAGTTTCTAAACCAGACTAGACATTTATATGGATAACGAGAACTACATTAGACTAGTTTTTAAAAAAATAAAATAGAAGAGATGCAAGCTCTCACGCTTCATGACATCGTCAAACAGCTAGCTGATGAGGAGTAAGGGGAAAAAAATCAAGAAAACCCCTTCCTCTATGGGCAGATCATCCCATGATGGTTCATTAGAGGGTCTCTTGTGCTGTCCTGCAAGGCAGCTGGTCTTGGGTCTTGGTGGGGACGGGCACCGAGAACAGCAGAACAATGACCTGAGCCAACACCTGGCCATTCCTTTGTTCCTGTGCGGCGGCGGCCTGCATCTTGACTAGGCTAGCGATACCTTTTGCAAATAGAAAAGGGGGAGAAACCAAAGAGACTGCAAAGGAGACTATGTGAATACTCCTGACATGAATCTTTGCCTCTCCCAGTGAATTAATAGGAACAAAGGAAAAAAAGTCGCTGCTGGGATTGTTTACATAATATGAATTAAAGAGCGCCTGGGAACACCTTCAGCATGAATTAGATGAATTTATTTTGACTAAATGTTTGTGAACTCTTTTTAGCTGTCTATGCTGAATTTTACCGTGTCCAGGCACATGCAAGCATACCTTGACAACGAGTGAAATCCTGAAACATTTGGGACAGCAGCTCTGGTCCTTGGGGAGCTGGGAAATAAGAGTGAGGGGTGGCACTCACAGTGGCAGAGAGCCCTGCGCCTTTTAGCTGATTTGTCTTTAGCATTAAGTGTTAACATAAAATGTGGGCTTACAAATCGCTGTGAGGTGATCGTCTTACCATCCTTGGTAAGTTCAGTCTAGAAGTTCATGGACACTGACCCTTACATATGAAACGTAGATAATGTAAATAGATTTGCCTGTTGGCATTGAGGGGCCAAACTTCGGTACCTAAGCCTCACACTTTCTGTGCCATGTAATCGTTCACATGTCACCGTTAACATAATTGGAGGACAAACAGGCCGAGGGGGAATGAAAATGACAGCAGGAGTATGTTTTCTGCAAAGCTGGAGAGTTTGCATTAACAATTCAGGATGCTGGCGAGGCTCTCTTTAATGTTTCATGAATTCTTTTGGCCCACAAATCACAGGCTTTCACCTTTCCCACCAGTTTGGCCACGTGGCCCTGCAGACAGGTCCATCACACAGGAGAGACAGGCGAGCAGGGGGAGAAAACCCACCCTGTGCTTGTGTCCTCTCCAAGGGGGCTGGAGAGCGGGGAGCAAGGTGTGGGGGGGTTGCTGCCAAACCCTGCGGACTCCAGCAGAAAGTCTTCAATCGCAGCACCGGTTTTTGCTTCACTTTTCTGTGCCAACTTTAACAGTGAGAATTGATGCCGCTTTTAACTGGCAGGTTTCATTATCTGCAGTTTCATTAAGAGCGATATCTGCTAAAGGACCACTGACTGGTTTTTTATTTTTTGCTTAATGGGTTCAATTATATCCATAGCAAACCTTGCCATTTTTTCCCCCACCAAACTTCATATTCTAGTCTATTACTCACTGTCTGTCTGGCCCCCATCGTGCTTTCACTGCAGATGTCATAACAGAAAGGAGATGAACAGGCAGCTCTTACTTCCCGATAAATTAATGTGCTGCAGTCTAATCCATATCCCAAATGATAAAGTTAACAACAGTTTGCAAGCCTGTCACATAATCTAAAAAATTCAGATGGATATTTTTCCCCCTCGCGTGGGAAGGAAAAAAGCTGTTTCGGGGATGAGCGGTTATTAATACGTTTTAAGCTGCAGCAGAATGTCACGGAAATGGCACAATTAATTCATCTGCCGCCTCAATCTAGCGGCGAAGCACTTTTATTGGGAGCAACCTGTTTGGCTGCCGAGCAGTTCCCGGGGCTGCTCGCTCCAGCTGGGCTCGAGTCCTGCTCAGCTGCCAGCTCTTGGGGGCTGCTTTCTGCCGCCGAGCTCTTCGGGGTCACTCACCTGTGGCTCTCCCACACTCCCCAGCATGTGGTTACCGGGATGTGCAAACAGGGGCTCGGCAAAGCCTGCTCTAAATCTTGCTGTGCCGCACCAGAAGCCGCCACGTGCGGCAGCCTCAGTGGCACACGGCTGCTCGCAAGGAGGCGGATTAATTTTGTGGACCCGTATGATGGATATCCCTAGACCTGCCAGTGGGGAGGGATGAGCTTCCCAGGTGTCTGCCTCCTGTACGGTTTCACTGGGGAAAATGGTGCGGAGAGCCTCTCCGTTCGCACGGAGCCGCTCAGGTACGTGGCGCGAGCATCCAAGGGACAGGTCCTCAGCTGAAGGGAACTGGATTAGCTCCTTAAAAATTCGTGGACCTAAGCCAGTTTACGCCAGCTGATGATCAAGCCCTTTACTGCATAAGAGCCTGTGGGAGCTAAATGCATGAAAAGAATTTGTTTGGAGTAAACTCTCAAAAAATGGGAAATTACCCTAATTTCTCGGTCTGGAATTCTTACAAGAAGAATGTTTCCTGTGAGATTTTTCCCTATGTTTTTCTCCAGCCGTACCAGATACAACAGGAAAAGGCTTTTATCTTAATATTTTTTCAGTGATTTTAACCACAATGCAGAGGGGCAGAGGAATGAGGGGAACAAACAAAGGCAATAATGAAAATTTTGCAAGCTTGCTGTGCTGCAAAGTCATCAGCTGAAATATAATGGCATGGAAGGGGCATGACGGATGGAGAAATCTTTATATCAAAGCTAAGTGGCATACCCTTGATTTCAGTGCTTTATTTTGCTCTTCTTGCCTGTTCTACAGGTTATTATTAGTATTTTTTTTTTAATGATGGTGAGCATGGCTGACATGAGACTTAGATCTGAAGTTTTCATTGCTGGGTTTAGACTGTGGCTCCTTTTTACTTCCACCTGCAGCCCTACTTTGAAATCTGGGCTAAGCACATTTTCAAGGTGCAAGTATGTGGTGAGTGAGAAGTGGAGAGGTGGTTGGTATTGGGGTGTAGCTGTTATTACTGAGCTGGCGGACTGAGAAAATGAGAAGAAAATGAGATGGCAGCTTCCTGCAGGGCTCATTTGGGAAGCTGGAGGAATACTGCAGCGGGCAACGGCTTTTTCAGCGTGCTGGCTCCTGCCGAGCAACGTGGGCCAAAGCAGCCTCCTCCCAGCCTGCTTGAGGAGGTTCTTCTTTCACTTCAGAGTCACCATTGCTGGATGTGGGGAAGGTAAGGCCACGTGCAGGTGCTACCCATCCCGCTCCTGTTTTGATATGTCTGGCATCAGTGCTGCCTTCATGTTTCCACAGCACAGGAGTTTCTGTCCAAAAAACGGGAGGCAGAGGTGGAGGGGGAGACCCAAGGGTGCCACTTGAGCAAAGTGCTACCCACGAATGACCAACAGATGTCTTCCTTGCCTAGAGCGGAATGAGTTCAACAGGCGCTGAGCAAGTATAAATGAGGAAAATATCTCATCACTATGGGACACATTTAACGCCACAGGTGCTGACTTTAAGGTTGTGATTATGTCCCTCTACTCAGACTTTAGGGAGGTGATCATTCCCCTCTACTCACCTTTGGTGAGGCCTCACCTCGAGTGCTGTGTCCAGTTTTGGGCCCCTCACTACAAGAGGGACATTGAGCTGCTGGAGAGGGTACAGAGGTGGCTGCCAAGCTGGGAAAGGGCTTAAACACAGGTTGTATGAGGAAAGGCTGAGGGATCTGGGGCTGTTTATCCTAGAGAAGAGGAGATTGAGGGGAGACCTCATCACTCTCTACAACTACCTGAAGAGAGGTTGCAGACAGGCAGGGGTTGGTCTATTCTCCCTAGTGGAGGGTGATAGGACAAGGGGAAATGGATTTAAATTGCGCCAGGGGAGGTTCAGGTTAGATATTAGGAAGAATTTCTATACTGAAAGGGTTGTCAGCCATTGGAACAGGCTGGGCGC
>NW_009701823.1:27835-28118 GCF_000703405.1 Apaloderma vittatum
TAGGGTTGGGACAAAGGCTGAACTCGATGATCTTCAAGGTCTCTTCCAGCTGAAAATATTCTATGATTCTGTTTCCTTCTGTAGCAGACACTGATAGAGGCAATCTGCTTTTCAGGAGTTTAATGGTCCCCGGACAAGAATCCTGCAAGCAGCCCCTTCCCTCTTATTCATGAGGCTGACCTATTTCTGTGGAGAAGCTGCAAGCCAGGGTAATAATCCATTTATCCTGTGAGAAACTCACAGCATCACCTTACAGACAGGCACCACCTTGTAGAGCTCTGGT
>NW_009701823.1:28149-95782 GCF_000703405.1 Apaloderma vittatum
CAGCCTGTGGGTGGGTGCTGATGGTCTTCCCGCCTGAGCTGCTTGTAGCATCCAAGAGGAAGGTCCAAAAAATGAGGTGGTGTGGACTACTGAAGCCTTTGCTTGAAATTTTGTCTGGTGATGACTTTTACAGGAAGCCTTACGAAATACCCAGAGTTGCAAAACTAACCAAAACTGGAATGCAGCAGAAAATTGTGGGGAAAATTTGCCATTAAAACATCTTCAGAGCACGACAATGTCTTCACCAAGGAGTCATCTGAGAGAACATTTTCCAATGCCTTGCAGTTAGAAGATGGCAATGGCTGAGTGTTTTCTCCACAGTCATACCTTGCCACTTTTCTGGGTGGAGGATGGCAAAGCACAGGCCAACCCTGGTGCCCAAATGCTGCTGATGAGCTGCAGCAATGTCACTACATCTGGTCTCACACCAAAAGCATGATGCTGAAAGGTGAGATCTCTGTACAAGGCCATGCTGCATTGCTGTCTTGATTGGTTTCCTCACAAACTTCACATTAAGGATGCTCCTAAGGTCAGAGCAGAACTTTTATAACAGTTCTTCCTGCTTAAGGGCTGGGTGTAAGAGTGAGGAGGTGGAGACATCTGGGTTACGTTCTGCCGGACTCTGCAGTGAGTAAGTCATTACCTACTGGCCAGGGCATGTGTGTAAGCAAGGGACCGGCTCAAGCCTAGCAAGAGATCTCGGTGCTCCCACCACATAACTCATGCTGATTCCCACTTATTAGGAAATCTTTTCCATATCAAGAACAAGATAACTTTCACTCACTCTGTTTGCCATGTCTTCCAAGAGCCTTCCAGGCAAAGAGAGAGGTTTTCCGCTGAGCAGGTCTGCACTATTTGAATACTTTTGCTGAGTTTTCCCTGGCTAAAAATTACCTTACCCCAGGGAACTTCTCTGCCTGAGGAACTGCATAGCATTCTGCTGGGCATGCCACTGGAGCGCTGGCAGAGGATTAAGACTAACTCCTTTTGTGGGTTCGGTGACCTATGAAAAGGAAAATGGGTGTATCTGAGAACAGTGTGGAGTGCATTATATTTTGTATTTCAAGACCTGTACTGCTATTGAATCAGGTCACAGTTCTACCTGTTCTCTGTCTTTTGTAAAAGAACAACCATGCAATGGTTATACAGTAAGAAAATATCACAGGTTCTGGCCATACACATTTTGCTAAATACTTTGGGTGAAGACATTCTCAAACTGCCTGGAAATCATCTATCATAGGCCAGCTGATGTTCAGCTCCATCCCTCTCACCCAGACTAATCCTTTCAACCATTGTGGGATATCAAGACCTAATGGGCAGGGAAAAGCACTCTGATGCTGTTTCCCTTTCTGAGTTAGAACATTTCTCCCTTCTGGAAAGAATTGGAGAGTGATACTACATGGAGCACGTAAGCCATTAGGATATTAGGATTTTGTGGTATGATAGTTTCCTGCACTTACACGTAACGTCGGTTTGACGGTGTTGGATTTTCTCTATAACAATAACAATGTTTAAAAATTTCCTCTGTTCTGGCATCGCTGTTTGGTAAATCTCAGTATTTAGAAGAGATCCAGCTGTTAGTGCTGAAATCACAAAATGCAAAGCAGAGCCAGTTGTTTCAGACAGCTGAAGGATCAGCAACAGCCAAAGGTAAAAAGCTACAAGTCACCAGACTGATGAGAAGATACTACATGTAGGATCCAAAACTACTGAATGTGAATGCATTAAATAACACAATCAGCCATTGTAAGGGTTTTATAAGGATGGGCATGTTGCAAAAGAAGGGTTGCTTTGGTGTTCATCTTTTGCATAGAAATCCTTTATGAATGCAGAACATGATTAAAAAAATAGTTCTATGAGCACCAGAAATAATGAAGCCAGGTTTCCAACAGCTCCTTCCTTTGTGGATCCTTTGCTGGCTGAGACAGATCTCGTTAGCTTTAGCCTCCGTTGGCATTAGTAAGTTCTTGCATCTTCCTGCCTACCTCTTTTCCTAAAACATATAGGGACAATTTTATTCTACCTCTTGGCTTGGTTGATCCCGGGTGACATGTTCAAAATCGACTGGGCAGCATGAGGGAACATAGAGATGAGTCTAACCATGTGGTGTTTCCATGTGTCCATAGGAAATCAGAGCCACCGACTAATCGCTGCTGGGGATGCCCTTGCCAGATTTTATTGTTGCTGCATCATGCCCTGGCTCTGCACCCTCCTTTGCCATCCCAGAGCAAACATGGTGCTGGGTGGTGAGGAAAGCTTGCAGCATGCCCCTGGCCCGTTGCTGCATGTAAACGGAACTTTGTACATTGATGATGTTCATAATGTCAACGTTTCTGAGATGTGTAGAAAAGTCCTCAGTGTGGAGGCTAGCCTAGAAGTGGGTATCCTTTTAGGCCAATTTTTCAGGAGCGTAAGGTAATATTTGCATCCCCCCATCTGCCACTGATTGAGAGCCATGGTGCAGGTGTTGCCCAGGAGGTTCAGCCTGGCTGCCTTTTTTGTCTGCAGGACCCTGTGTAGAAGAAACTTTCTGTAACAAATTTACATCGTGCTTCAGCAGAAGACAAAGGATTAGGTTTCCTTTGTTTCTTGAAGCCAATAGAAGCGGCATATGTACATCAGAGGACAAATCAGAGAAAGGCTATCACCATGTTCCAGTACTTAAAGGATGGCTACAGAGAAGACAGAGACTCTCTTTTTATACGGAGTCACATGGAAAACATGAGAGGTAACAGGTACAAGTCACTCCTGCGGAGATTCCAATTGGACGCAAGTGGAAAATTTTTCACAATGACAATGATCAGCCTTTGGAATTATCTCCCAAGGGAAGTGGTGGAGTCCCCAACACTGGACACTAAAGATTCATCTGGGCAGCGTGCTGGGCCATCTTGTCTAAATTGTGCTTTTGGCAAGAAAGGTTGGATCAGATGACTCCTGAGGTCCCTTCTGATCTGGTATTCCATAAAATCCTTTTTTACGAGCTGTCCATCTGATACTCCACCAAATGCAGGAGGCTGCTGAACTACAGAGGTTCTTGATCTGCAGCAGCCCTGCAGGAGCTCTCAGAGATCCTCTAGGGGCTCTGAAGGTTGCCAGATTTCTCAGGATGAGGACTCAGGAAGATAAGCTGGCCTTTTAATCCAACCTTTCTAATTAAAGAGGCTGTTGACTGATTGCTGGTGATGAGTTGTGAGCCAGTAAAAGATTGTATTCAAGTCCAAGTCCTTAGTAGCTCAGATCAATCCTTCTGGTCTCTGAAATGATGTGTGCATTTTTATATCTCCCTTTCTTCAGGCACATAAAAGCATTTAATTCTGGAACACTGCAAGTACAACGTGGTGAGACCACATTGTTTCATCAGATGGAAACTGGTGTAATCTTAAGTGAACCTTGCTGAAATTAAAACAGACCCAGAAGATCACATTTTCATTAGCTTGTGAATATACACATATTTTACAATGGTAGTTTGAGTTAGGAAGCTGGTGCCCATCTGCAATGTAGGGACACCTTGTTAGCAGATGTTATTTGTCTGAGAAGTTGAACTTACTGTAATGACAGTACTTTATTTTTTTTTTTACATTTGCAAGACACTGAACAAACATAAAGACACGGCTACTAGTCTACTAGCAGTGAATTGTTTTCCAGTTGAAAATGCTATAAAAAGACAAATCACTATTTTTACTTTGCAGACAGATTTGCCCACAGAAGTGAGGGTGAGCAAGGCGATATTGGGAACCTGGTTATGTAAGCAGGTGTTTCCTAGTATTGTAGGGAACTCACAAATGCAAAGCATATAGATAAAATCCCACTTTGTGTGGGTGAATTTGCTGAGCAAATTTGTCAGATGTCTGTTTAAAGGAAATAACACTTGTATAGCAGGTTTTCACAAATGTAGTGTGTGAAAATTATTATTAAAAATTTTCTAAGGTATTTTCAGCAGAATGAATAGGGTGAGTTTTGTGAAAATATTATTTTGTGGCCAAAACACAGAGAAAGTCGGAATTTGAAATCAGCTTGTGTATGTGGTTTTCCTTTTGTGAAACTTCTAGATTGTCTGCTATGAAGAAAAGTATTTCAAGATGTTTGTCTTCATAGTTGAATGCACTGATCCAGGGAAGTAAATAAGAAAATTCCACAGTGATATGGGGCCACTGTGGTCACTCACATGGCATGTGTCAGGCTAAACTCATTCCTTCTCCCGTTTGACTCAGGCTGCTAAAACACTTCTTTCCTGCGTTAGACACTTTTTTTGGCCTACAGACCACACCAGAGGCAGGAGCTGCTCAGGAGAGCTCACCATATACTGCCCATCTTTTGTTTCCCAAGGAAATGGGAAGATGAACAGGACGGAAACTCCTCCTGTGAGGAGCTGGGGATTTTCCTGATTTGAGGCTAAGCAAATGGGTTATTTACATTGCTGAAATCTACCTTCAAACTGGTAATGCAGAGCACTGTTGGCAAAATACATGCTTTGAACTCTTGGGCTACAATAACCTTTGGGGAACCTGCTGGGCATGGATCAGGAGGTGGGTATTAAAGCTAGTTTTGCCACCCCTCTCATATGTTCTTGTTGTAGTCAAAGTTTTAATTAGCACTCTAGTTCATGAAGAGGGGTTATTGGCTTAAAGTTCAGAGTTTTGTTTTTTTATTTTTTTTTATTGGCGGGTGGGAGGGTGGAGTGGGACATGTTGGCTACTGTTCCTTTCAGTGGTGAAGAAAGAGCTCTGAAGTTAACCCAAAACCAGAAAAGAACAAAGAACACAAAGACCATGTGTGGAAAAAAATATTTTTTTCTTTCCTCTCCTTTTTTTTATTTTTTCTCCTGTAAGCCAGTGCTCTGATTTTCCCCTGATTGATGTTTTTAAAAGCTGGAGGCTGGCCAACAGGGGTCAATCTGAATAAATATCTAAAATAAATAAATACAGCAAGCCTGATTAATACTGAAAGCATTTGTATTCCCAGACATACACATAAACCAGCTCCACCCCGATTAATCAGATCTGACTGTACTGTGCAATACTTACCATTTTTTAATTAAAATTGAGAACTCTAACTGTCCAGAGTGCTGCATGTGTGCTCTCTGAAAAATTACAGCACAAGCAGAGGCCATTTTTTAGCTACTCCTGCTACAAATTTCATACTGAATTTTAAAGGCAATGTCAGGTGCAGCCAAATACTATCCATTATCTTTGCCTGCACCCCTAATCAGAGCAGCACAATTTGCCTCCAAACCCATTTGTTCTGAATGGCTGCTGTTTCTGAAAGCAGATGCTCTTGAAAACGTAGCTGTCAATAGCTCCACTTACCAGTGTTTTCTTACAAAGAAACACACCAGTTAAGGTTTACTTGGATTTAACTACATGCTTATGGTCATGCTGGTGAGGTGTAATATTTTTGTCTATGTGTACGGAACAAATCAATAAGCTGCTTCTTTGTGACGCTGGTTTTGCTTTTCCTCCTGCCTGTATAAATCAGGTAGATCTCTGCTGAGATGAGTAGTTACACCTGGCTAAAATTGTAGGAGATGAGACTCGATTCCTTTGTGTGAAGTAGAAACAGGATTTGGACAAGGGGAGAATAAACAAGTACTTCATGGTTGCCTTCTCTCTGTGCTCTGTTTTTTCCCTTTTTTATTGTTTGAACAAATAAGATTTTATTCATATATTACGCCAAACCAATGACTCCATCTACCTTCCCACAGCACACTTTTTATAGCAGAGAATACTCCTTTCTTGCCTTGCTGAAGCACATATTTTCACATGATTTGCACTGATAATATAGCTCCACTGAGTAGCTTGATGGAATATATCACTCTTCACAGTCTAGCAGTCCCCCTCCTTAAATAATGGAAGTGGTAGACTCCTGGTAGGCTTGATTTTAAACATTTAAAACATATATAATGGTTTGCATACTGTGCAGTGATTTGTAAAATGTGAATGCCTACAAAAACCATGGTTACCAAGCATAACATTGTCTTATTTTTACTTACACAACCAGTAAAACAGCTGGAGGTCTAAAATCATGGCCTGGCATTAAATGCATTACTACATTTTAACCATGCAGGATGAGGCTGTCCTTTCAATTGGGAGATAGGAAGAGAAAGAAAGTGTAGTGATTACTGGAAAATTAACACCTCCCATTTTAATAGACTGATTATACCAACAGCACTTAAATACAACCCTTTCAGTTGAAATGAATTGGAATTTTATCTGTCTATCTAAAGACTGAGAAAGGCACAAGTGGCTCTGAGCTGCACAAATTGTAGCATCTATCTTCAGAGTGGAAATGGAGTATTAGTGGAAATGGAGTATTTTACTAGTGGAAATTATATCTTTTGTTTTAAGACCCACCTGTACGACACTGTTTAAAAGTCTTTCTTTTTATTCTTGTCCTCAAAAAAAGATCCATATTAGCAGCGCTCCCCTAGTTTCCCTTTTTAACATCCAAAACTGTAATTGGCTTGCAAGGAATTGAGCTGTAAACCATAGACCCATGTCACCGCAGCATACCCACAAAGTTTAGGACTAGATTTCCTCACCTTAAGTAACATTACCAAGCCACGCCAGTAAACCTTCACAAAAGTGGTGTGAAAGTAGAACAGTTTGGCTATTGCACTTGGTACCTCAGAAATAACAACTAAATTGTTCTTCCAAAAACATAGAATCATAGAATCATAGAATGGCCTAGGCTGGAAGGGACCTTAGAGATCATCTAGTCCAACCTCCCTGTCATGGGCAGGGACGCCTCTCAACTAGATCAGGCTACTCAAGGCTCCGTCCAACTTGGCATCGAACACCTCCAGGGAGGGGGCAGCCACAACATCTCTGGGCAATTTATTCCAAAGTCTTGCCACCCTTGTACTGAAGAATTTCTTCCTAAGGTCCAATCTAAATCTATTCTCCTTCAACTTAAACCCATTTTCCCTTGTCCTATCAGTGGACACTCTTGTAAAAAGTCCCTCCCTGGACATCATGTCCTCAAGGGCCTTGTTGGGATGATCAGGCTCCTGGGACGTAGTTTCAGTGGGGGCTTTTGCCTGGTGAGAGGCAAGATGCTGAGCCTTGATAGGGCAAGTGAGTTACCCCTCTCCTGAAAAAAATTGCCAATGAATAGGACACCAGGAAGATTACAAGAGCAGGCAACACAGCACAGGTCAAAGTAGAAGTTTCTCATGGTAAAAATATGTCCCTAAATACATCAGTTCATGAAAAAAAGCCCAGAAATTAACATTTCTCATTATTCAACTGTTCTCGTACATCATGGTACCTCTTCGCAGGGTATTCCCTCTTGGATCCAGAAGTGCACTCCACCAAAATCATCTGAGATTTCCCAAATTCCTCAAATTTCAGGAGTCTGAGGACTATCAGCAACGTGAAGGAGTCCCTTGGCATCTGATCAATGTGGCTTCAATATCTGGTCAGCGAGGTAGGTGCAGATTGAAAACTGTCAGCGCTTCCCGAATCAGCCCCAAGAAGCTGTGTACTCTTCTCCTGGGGAGATCTCTTCTTCCAACTATAAGCCCATTCACGGCATGTGGTGGTTGCAGTGGGAATCAATAGAAATCAGATGGCTCCTCCAACCCCAGTAAAAGAATGAGGAAGGGTGGCCAGCAGCTGATATGCTGCTCTTTTGCTCTGCCCAAGCTGGGAAACAGTGAGAGATTTGGTGAAATTTTATGCTTACGACATTAGGAGACCTATATCTCATTCATCTGCTTGATAAATCTTTGAGCAAGGTATGGAGGGAATAAAAAGAGTTTGATTCTTGTCTCGCAACATGAGTTTTACATCAGTAGTAGTACTGGCTGTGTTTACACAGGCAGCCAAGCCAGCTCTCAGAGTCCACAAGGTCCATTAAAACCAGCTTGTGCATCCCCAAGTGCAAAGCCTCCTGCCTTGTTTGCCTGATGTGCACACAAAGGGTGTTACCAATTGCACGTTCTCCACCTCTTCCAGCACCAGCACCCTCTAGCCATAAGCTTCCACCCCCTAGACCCCAGTCTGGGGTCCCTGGGTGGGGGGAAGAGAGCCCTTCTCACCTCCCATGCTGCTAGGAGGGAGGGAGGGCTGCTGGTATCTCCTGCCCTCGTGTTGCCTTGGATGACAGTGCGAGTCCATCTCCCGGTGTGGACATGATCATCCTGGGCACTGAAGACATAAGGAGCCAGGGTAGGAACTTGGCTAGGGTCAACAGCAGCGCCACAACTCCCCCAGAGGAATTCTTACCTACCCCAGCTGAAAAAAAGGTCTCCTATTGGGAGACTCACAGTGCCATTACTTATGGCACGGATGTCACAAAGGGAATGTTGTGGCTGCGATGCCACAGCATCTTGGAGTCCAAAATGACTTGTTTATTTTGAAGAGGATCAGAGAAGGACACAAATTATACAACCAAAAGGAAGAACGCAGCTAGTTAATAGTGCTGGCAAATAACAGAAGAAAAAATCTGCCCTTTTATTCAAAAGAAGAAAATGAGTATTGTGGTAAATATGCAGACAATCCACACTAAGTATAAATCTATTTTATGCGTGCAAATGCGTGGTCTAGCTGCAATCTTTATGGAAGCTGTTTCAGCTTCAGATTGAATGCAGTATTTCTGAAATAGCTTAAATGAATGCGATGTGTCTACGAAAGGAAATAATGGATGTAGTAAACAAGTGAACATGTTGTCAATAGCTGAGCAAGAAGGATGCTGAATATTTCATCAGAGGAGGACTAAGAGTGGGATTTCTGATGCTACACCTGCCCAGCACTTGTGTCCAGTGGGTGCAGGGATGGTTTTGCAGTTCATGGAGAACTGCATGGGAAGAAGCTGGGAGACGGACACCTACTTTTAGCGATTTCCAGCCACACCAATGGAAATGTGTTCCAAAGCAGGGATCAGCTGCATGCCCTAAAAATACAAACCCGATGCATTCGATGCATTTCAGATGTGGTTTTGCATTTTTAGCACCTGGTCCTTTTCCTTACAATACCTTGCTTCAGAAGGACAATCTGCGTTACAGAAGACCTTGGTAGGATGCCTGGCTCTCCTGCTCTGCCCGTCCTCTTTCAGGTTGCGCCTGTGCTGGGCTGAGCCCAGCACTGACATCACCAGTCCCCGAGGTTTGTGCCATCCCTCTGCTGACAGATCCCTCGGGTATGGGCTCAAACCCGCAGTCATGGCAAAGTGTTTTTCCCAGCTGCGGCCGAATTTGTACTCAGCAGTGAAGCATCACACCAGGAAGGGGAGGGTGGGACAGTTTTTCACGTGGAGGAGGGTGTTTCCTCCCAAAATTGCTCCTGCGGTGAGGGTGGCAGTCTAGTTGTCACCACTGCACTTCGCCAGAGGAGCCACAGCATCCCCCTGCTCTGCAAAATGCACCAGGAAAACCCAGGGGCTAGTGCCTTTGGCACAGCAAGCAAACCACAGCATTTTACTTTTAAAACAGAAAAAAAAGATCCAACAAACACCCATCGTGGTACTGTTAATGCTGCAGGACTCCCTAATTACTTACACATTCCTGACTTACAAGCATGTAATTTTTTTTTGGTAGCCTTCGCTTTTCACTGGTGTTACTTTTGCATTTGGCCACCTTTTTTTTTTTAGGGTGACAAGAACCTCAGCTCATTGTCTGCTGCCAATTAGCTGGTTAGTCCTTGAACCCCAACTGAAAGGCTTGTGCGACTTTTCCCCACAGACACTGCCAGAGGAACCTTGATAGCTTCTCTCTCCATACCTAGAGGATTTACAAATACACTTTAAGGAGTTTAGTCTGAGGCTCAGCAGTTGTCTGCATTTAAAGGCTCTACTCGCTGTGCTGTAAATCCAGAAGATTTCATAGGTTCCTTCTTCTCAAGTTTCTACGGAAGAACTTGTAAATGCCTTGGACCAAATAGCTGTGCAGTTAATGAACTGTGCATACACAGGCACTATGTCCAGCTATGAATTCACACTTAATAGTTTAACAAAGATATGTGGCTTCATATGTTTTTCATTCATTTTTAAATAGTGATAGGCTTGTCAATTAAATCCATCTTTAAAACAGATTTCACCAAACATATGTACTGCCCATTGAGATTCATTTAATGTTATCTTTTCAACATGCTTTTCTAAGAGAAATAAATGACTGAATAGTCTATTATAATCAGTGGATTTTTTTTTTTAATCTTTTTTTTTTCAACCAGGCAGCAAGCATCTGACAGGATACAGTAAAATCCTCTGGAGAAATTTGTTTTTATGGAGAGAGAAGTGTGAAAATTTTCAGTCTGAAATGCACGTAAGGCTAGATTTTCAAAAGCAAATGCTGCTGCCTCCATTTGTGGATTTCAACCCAAGATACCCAAAGTACAATTTTTCAGGGATGCTGAGCAAGCATAACTCCTACGGACTTGAGCTAGAATTTTTCCTGTTCACCACTGCTGCAAATCAAGATCTGCATTGCTAAGAGGACCAGAGAACATTTCTCGAACAGTTTATACTTCCAATATTTCCTTACTGTGGAAACAGGCTTAAGTGATACTTGCTGGCATTCAGTCACAGATGATACAGCTCATAAAGCCAAAAAAAAGAAGCAAAACTCAGGTGGTGAAAATTCACCTCAGTGTGTGAGAAGGAGAGGAGGGGGAGAGTTTGTGAGTGAAAGCTTGACTCTTTGAAAAGGAGGCAGATGGTTTGCATCTCCTGGCATGAACGTTACAAGCTTCAGGTGTCCCAAAACACTGTGAAAAGCAGCATTAGAAATCGATGACAAAGAATAAGTCCAAAGGTATCCAGGAAAACAACAGCTTTTGCCTCTGCTACAGGTAATTTAGGGAAACATTCCCAGACTTCCTTTTTAAAATAAAAAACCTCCTTGCCAAGTGGGTGGAGCATGAAGAGAAGCTGGTTCCATTATAAAATGCTACACATCTGAAAATATTTTTATTGCTTCTTTTCAATATTGCTGGATCATGCCCCCCTTAGCATCCCCCCAAACCAGCCCTGCTTCGTTCCTTTCTATAACTTTTAATCAGATCCTTCATTTCCCCCAAGCAGGCAGTCTTTAATTACATTTTACAGACACAGCAATGCAGCACAAGCTGGTCAAAACAGCTGTGGGAAAGTTTCTGCTTTGACAGATATATTACTGGTGTGGATAATTTTGCGGCCAAATGGAGTTTTCCTTCATTTGTATTAACACAGTATCTTCTATTTTCTCCCGGCCAGATTCCATATGTACAAGTAGGCAGCATTTCTTCCTAGTCACACAGTGGTTTTTCTGTGGCTTTCTGCACTTTCACTTGTGTAAGCCCGTGTTAAAATACTGATGTTTATTGCTAAGATTTTGAAAATCATAGTGGGACGTTTGGCACCCAAATATCACTGAAAGGTCTCTGTGAAGTCACTTAAATTTACTAATATATATGTTCTTCAATGGGATGCAGGGGAAAACATTCACAGAAATAGGTCACAAATCTTTATGTAGAGTTTTTCAGAAACTTACGACACCCAGTGACTCCCACTTGGTACAAAGAAAATACCAAGCATCCTACACACCTGCAGGGCAACCTACGACCGTATCTCACCATAGTCTTTGTCAAGGTTCCCTGATCTATGCCTGACAATTTTTTTTGTTAGGGTATTGCTGCTAGCTAAATGAGCTCTTATGACAGTTCATTCTAGTTAGCCTTGAAAACCTGTTTAATCTGAGCTCAACCAGCAAGCACGCGGTGGCATTGCCTTTTATCTACTGCATTGAGAACCTGCCCCAGAAGACACGCAGGGTATGTTTATAAGAGTTTTTCCAGCAAACAATGCAAGCTGTGATTTTCCTCTCATGCTGGCTTTACTGTGGTGTAAGTCTGTTTACTTGCATGGTATTATTTGTCATTTACATGGCTACAAGAAAGTATACTGCAAGACTCTAAGGGTTAAGGGTTCATTAGAGAGTGCAGAATAAACTGCTTACATTGAATCACAGGAGTGTGATTGCTGAGCTAACATTTGCAACGCACCCTTTTCAGCAAAACTGATTTTTTCTCTCTATGAAATAATCTATTGCAGTACTGTGATACGTAAAGAAATGCATTTCATAATCTGTGTTTATTAAAATGGTCTTTTCACTTTTCTTTTATGTTTCTGTTATTAGATCTTTTATTGGATGTTAATGGATGTTATTCAGCTCTCTAGGGATCTCGGACATTGTCTCAAGCAACACGGAAATCTCTGAATTCTGCAGATCCTGTTTTGTTCTCATGATGCTCACTTCCTATTTTTCTTTTTCACTTTTTATCATGTAGTATTGTAAGTACATTAAATTAGTAATGAAAAATGTAACCACAGGAGTCCACTGTATTCTAGTTAATGACTGATACGTCTTCTCACTTGTCTGTGTTACATTATAGTGTCATAACTTTCCTTTATATCCAATAATATTTTTCATTATTGCACCATCCACGGCATGGAACTGTAGGGTTTTGTTCAGATTCTATCAATATTTTCCTTAAGTAAATCCATATCTAATAACTGCATTTATTTTCTCTTTTTCTTGCTATATAGTGGAAGGTAACACACTGATTTCTCTTAGACCTCATATTGATTCTACAGGGGCTCAAAGATGTCATCAACAGATATTAAAGAAGATACGTCAGGAAATTGAAGAGGCCAAGGTGTAGTGCCACTTAGGGACTACAAAAGCTTTAGCTCTGTACCCTGGTGTCAGGGGGATTAAGTGTGCATTTGGCAGCAAAAAATGGACAGGGGAGTCAGTGGCTTTGAGCTGGGAGGCTGCCCAGGTGACAGTCCCAGCTGCATCCCATCTCACACAACCAGCTGCTGCAGGAAAGGCAGAACCTGTGGCTAGTTAGGGGCCCCTCCCTGCCCTGTCCCCCTCCTTTGCCTTTTATTTCCCTTTAGGGGAGGTTGTTGGTTGGTTTGTGCCTTGGTGTAGGGCTATTCTTTCCTTTTCCTTGGTGGTGCCCATGCTTGCCTGGGCTACCTTTTCCTTGGTGGCTTGCAACTGAACTAAGCTGAGCTTTGTAGTGGGGCTCTGTGATGGATTTAGGGTGTGCTTGCATCCTGAGCACATCATTTCTGGAGGCAAACGTGGTCCATGATATTGTCTGCTTGGAGACACTCTTGCAGTTACTGGAGAGGACAGGAGTCTATAAACTATTCAGAGCCTGCAAAGTCTTGGGGGCTCCTCCTGTCCTGCAGCTATCTGTTAAAAAGAGCTGTGGTGGAGCTTGGGAATGTCCTTCAGATAAGGGCTTGCTGGAGCTTTGAAGTCCCACGGTGAGTAACTTTAATTTCTTTTATTGGGTGACTGTTTTGAGTATTCTTGCACAGACAGTGTGTGGAGGCTGTGTGTTTCCTCCTGTAGGCATGGACTGGGGGGAAATATAAAATGTGTGTGCAGGGATCCTCCTGCCACCCCCAAAGTGGAGCTGTGGACAGGATGAATTTCTCTGAGAGGTACAAATACATTTAGTGGTTGCAGTAGCTCACAGATAAGTCATTTGCTTAACATATTCACTGTCATATGTTTTTATTTCTGGTAATCATTCTTCCTTAACTAAATTTTATACTGTGAAGTATAAAACACTGGAACTGCTTTTAAAGGTGTTCTTGTGGTGTTGCAATAGAGGTTGTCCTGTCAGGGATTGTTCTGTGGGGTTTATCTCTTGCCCTAGTGGAGATAATGGGGACTCTGCCATGGAGGCAGGAGCTGTGGGATTTAATTACTTCAAGTGTGAAAGTCACTGAACCCAACTTCCACTTTTAGATAATCACCAGGTTATTAAACAGCAGCTTTAAATACCCCAAACCCTCCATGCCCTGCTTTTCACCAGAGTTTAACCGAACAGGCCCCCTCCCAAATCCACTGCAGCTTCTAGCAGCAGGGTGGGGCTGATGTCTACGTGTTGGAGATAACTGGTGCCCTTTGTTGCTGGCCAGCTGGCTGCACATCATCAGTACAAGAAGCAAACTGGGAGGACAAGAGGTCCCAGACGGTTTCTTGCCTTTTTATGTGTGTGTGTGTGTCTCTCTGCTAGTGACTTATTTTGCAAAGGGGTAGCTTGAAGCAGAGGGCAGTTGTTGATGGCTTAAGACTTCTGCTTGTTGTTCACGGGGTGCAAGGACCTAACTATAGTTTACATAAGTACCTGCCATTGCTTATGGTTATGTAAAGTAGGGATGAATATCTAAACCCAGGATCAAAAGCCTCCTACACATCAATGAGTCCGTTAAGGGGGAAAGAAAACAAGGCAGAGCCGTGCCAGTGGGAGCACGGATCGCTTCACATTTCAGTTTGTGGAAGAGCTGAGAGTAAAGAAAAACAGTGAAAATGTATGGTATTTCTCAGCCACCAGGTCAGCAGGGAAAAGTAATCATGGGAAAAAAGAAAAGATTCCCCCTCCCTTCCACACACAGAGGCGCAGAGAAATTCACTTAACTGCAGGGAGATGCCAGGCAGGATTCTGAGGATGGTTTTAATGAAAGAGAAGGAGGAGCTATTGTTTAATGGCAAGCAACTCAAACTGCTGAAGCACACCACATGCACTGTGAGCAGCAGCCAAAAAGGACGAGTGGTCCTGCTATGTCTCTCCTATGGCAAGCTGGGCTCCAGCTCTGCCAGATGAATGAAGAGTTAATTATTTGAAGGGGGGAAACTGTCCTCCTCTAAAAGTGTTTGTGTTTTTGGAATGCCTCCACTACCTTCAGTTAGTTTGGGGATCAAAACTGCTGTGCTCAGAAAAAGTCCTCAGCATGCTTGTTGCAGCAGGTGTGGGTTATCTGTTTCATCTTGGAGAAGTGGCATGGGAGACGGTCTGATGCAAGGGGCTGGTGTCTGCTCCTGCTGCCAAGCAGGCTGAGAGCTTCAGAACATGATTTTACTGCACACAGATATTTCTTCCTCCTCCTCCAAAGAGGACCTAGACCTTCACAACAAAATACCATCTTTGCTCCAAGTTATATGTGTGCCCAGCTCTGCTCTGCAACCTGGGTAGGGGCTCCCTGCATGCCTGGAGGGTGACTTTTGTATGTTTGCAGATGGAGAGATACTACTGTTGGTGCCCTATGTTTAGAGGGAACGAACACTGAAGTATTGTGTGTGAAGGACACCCACAATACTGAAGTAGTTGCGGTTTATTTGAGAGTGGCTCTGCTCCTGCAGGCATCTGTAATGGAGTGAGGACTTAGAAGCTGTGTGCTTACATGTAAGTGCACCTGTTTGATGCTGTTAGTGCACAAAACTGTGTGTGGTCGACATGTGAAGCTAGTTGGAGATACCTGTACTCACATACCATAAGTAGCTTCTGCTTTGTGGGTGAACTGAGGGGAATAGACATAATATATGAGCAGGAAAGAAAAAGAAGAAGAAGAAAAAACAGGTGACAGAGCAAAGACATAAAACATGAAAGGGCAGGAAAATAAGATGTCAGATGTTACCTGCGTGTCCTACAAGTTGACAAGTGTACGTGATCACGTTTGGGTGACTTCTTTCTTATGGTGCTGGGAAGTGATGGATTATAGTTGAGCCTCCCCAGTGCTGCTTACGGACCACACAGTGCAGGTAAAATGCCTGGGTAGTTCTCCTTATGTGATAAGCGTGTCGCTTCTCACCGCTGTCCTCCCTGACTGGCTGCCTTTACTCCTCAACCTGACTTACACCTCCACCTCTTCCTTGAGTTACTATCCTGTGCAAAACTTCTCCCAGAAACACTTTTTCTGTTCATCCCCTGAGGAGCTTCACCTCCTACCACCCGTGGAGGCTTTAGCTGTGAGAAAGCCAGGATTTCAGCACATTTGCTGTGAGGACTAGAAGCCATCTAGATTATTAAACATCCCAATATGGTCCATCTAATAGCATTTATACTCAGTAAAAATCCTTATTACAAATGAGGTTTTTAATTCTAAGCTTAGCTTGATAGAATGTAATTTAAACCATTTAGGATGGCTTAGCCTTCAAAGCAGACTCAAGATTGTTTAATTAGTCATGCAAGCCACTGAACACTACCCATAACACAAAACAACTAATGTATTTATTAGTTTGAGAGCTAAGTTAAGCCTTACTTGTTCTAAATTTTCAATAAAGTGCATCAAGTGTTAAGCACATCTTGCTTTTTCCTAATCTTCCAATGCTCAGTAAATTTTATTTGTGAATAAAACCATAGCCCAAATGTTGCAAGAAGTAGAATGAAAACCAAATTGAATTTGTTCCTGTACGCGTTAGAGGAAATAGTGGTGGTTACTCTACTCTACTTCTGAATATTTTTGCATATTTTTAAACCCTTCAAAACAAATGCAAACCAGCCCAGACCTTTTTTTCTTTTTCCTAAACTTTGTGAAGCAAGGTATGCTAAGAGACAAGGTCCCAGTAAGTAGCCCTGTAGAAGTTGGAAAATGCAGCAAGGAAGGAGTGAATATGTTTGTATGGTACAGAAAGAAAATGATCTTTCTCCATAGTTTCTTTTAAGAAAGGGCTGGCACTGAAAATGTCAATGTTTCAGGGTTTAAATTGGAATAATTTCTGGTTTAATACACAGACAGATCAGGGTTGTGGAGTTTCTTACTACTTGTTTGTATAATTTGGACCCATGAATATCTGATGGGAGTCAGCTCAGGGCTGAGTTAGCTCTGATTTATAGAAGCAACATCCCAGCCCTCTGACTGATTTGTACAGTAAGAAGGGTTCATGTTGGATTTATGAAGACAGAAATTTTTACCTGTGGCTCTGGGGCTGACCGGCCTTAAAATATCTCCCAGCCAGAAGCCTCTTCCAAGTAGCAATGTTTTGTGTCTAGATGCAAGGCTGGGTATCTGTTGACACCAGATAGACAAATGGAGAAAAAAAAAATAACAGGGAAAGACAGACTGAGAACTAGCATGAGTATATGTATCTCTAGGAAATGCATGTTGTCTTCAGTAATGAGTCTTTACTCAAAATTGAGATTACTACATGGGTTTAGACCTATTGGCAGCATTTGGACTCTTACCTTGAAGGAGAACGTGTAATGATTGTGTAGCGCTATGAATGCAAAGGGTTGTAGGTTGAGTCATGTTGTACGTCTGTTTGATCTGTAAAATGCTTGACTTGCTGTCCGAGAGATTAAATCTGGACTGTAATATGTCTCTGCGTTTGCTTTTGTAGAAAGAAATCTCTCCCTCAAATTTGAGAGAAACCTTCTCAGCAGTACTGGGGACAACATTTCACCCACATAACCTCTGCTCTGGGCTGCCTTGCATTAGCTGGTGAGCTGAAATTATTGCTGCAATGCTTTTCAAACACTCGGCAGCTCATGGGAAAGAGGATTCTTTGTCTTACTAGCTACTTGTGGATATTTGTTCCCTGCTTTTCTAACTGTCCTTCTATAGTTCCTCTTCTTTCTGTGATTAAAATCCCTCTTGTTGATCTATGAAATAGGAAGTATGAAAGGACTATTGTAGAGGAAGTTAATGTTAGATAAGGAAAAATTCCCCTGTGGGAAGTGAGGAGTGCAGCCTTAAGCAGCAGACTATTTTCAGAAATAATGTGCTTCTGACACGTGCAAAAATACAGGCAAGGCACTTGGCTTACTGGGCTGCTTGTGCTGGCTTGTTCTAGTCAGAATTTGGACACTGTCAGAAGCTCAGGGTTGTTCCCGACTTTGGGGGCACATAGGACATGCCTGCACTGCTTTGGGGGCTTTTAGAGCCTTCAGATTGTGAAGTAATCCCTTGTTACAGCAAGATGTTGCTGGTAAGGTTGCCAGAGGCTCTGGAAGCGCAGAATATCTGTCTACAGAGTGTCCTGCCCAAGAAAAGAGGCCTCTGCTAGAACTGTGCCTGTGACTTATGGAAATGGCCAGATCTGATGAGGTGGGGTTTTCCAAAACAAGTGTTCAGAAAATCCATAATTGTTTCTGTATTGGAGGGATAACTGCAAAACAAAAGTCTTGGGAAGCTGTTGAGTGTCATTTGATAAGATGCTCCTACATAAGGACAAAATGTTATAACTGTCGCTTGTTGATTTTCTGTCATGTGAAATGTTAGTTTTTGTGGTGAATGGGAGAAACTCTTACACATTATTAATCTTTAAGTTACTCTGCCCTAAGGCTTTAGCAGTTTAACTTCATCCTATTTCAAAGTTTCTTCTTGTTTTTCAAACTTGAAACAAGGGGGGGGTGAAGCCCAAACCTTTCCAAATCTGCCCCCGCTCCCTCAGGTGATGCTCTTCTGAAATGTAAATACTCAATTATGCAAAGATAAGAACATGAGAAACTTCGGAAAGCAAAAAAAAATAAAATTTGCCTTGATTAATGAGTAAAGCTGTGTTAATAGTGGAGTTTTAGTCTCATGGCCAAACCAAGGAAAGGAACGGGGGACGGGCAATAATCTAACGTAACTGGAAGCCGCACTCGCATAAAACCAGAAGTAACGCTGGGGACAGAAGGGAACTGCAGATGGCTGAGAACCCTCCTCACTTCTAAAACCTCTCTCTTCTGGTCTGTTCCCATCTTCCCCTTGGCAGGAGGGATTCAGTGCTAAGTCATGTGCAAGCCTGTGGTACAATCGCTTTTGGGACGGAGGGCTGAAAAGTGACATTATCCTTTCCTGCCAGGAGAGGCGGAGGAGACCAGCACTGCTCTTCTGGGAGCTGTAGGAAACCACGCACGGTGTTAGGCTGAGCTGTGCCCATGTTGCTCCAGACGATGCACGCTGCGAGCTGCGTTTTGCCTAGTGGAGATGTTAAAGGGGAATGCTTTGGAAGGTGTTATTTAGGGGATGAAACACATGAGGAAGAGGTAACTCAATCTCACTGATTTTTGGCTCTTCTGTGCCATCCACCATGCTTTGAAAGCATGCACGTGTAGGCATGGCCCACGGGATGCTTATGTACAGAAACTTGTATGTATAAAAAACAACCAACCAACCCCACCAAAAAATAACCAAACAAAAATAATACCCCCCAACCCACTTCTGACTGCCTCTAAGGCTGTGAAGTTTATAAAAGTATTTATTTTTAAGCATTTTTTTTCTTAATCAGGTATTTTTATTTCAAGTAGCATAGCCTAAACTCTGATATCAACTAGATACTGGAATTAGACATACTTTTTGATATATTATTACCTGAAAGTTGCTAGACAAGCCTGCTGGGTAAGATGATTTCAGCCATGAAAAGCAATAATTTCTTTAAAGCACGTTTGGTTATGGAGTTTTTGTAGTTTAGACAACAGAAGCCATGCTCTCAACATACAGGTATGAGATACTTCTAGAATCTGGTGTTTGAGCTAGTACCTACCATTCATCACACTGCCAGCCTCAGATCTGAGCAGATGAAGCGTGTGGGATAATGCTGGGATGTTAAAGCTGAAGAAGTCTCCTTCCAAAACTGTGACAAGAATTTGTATGTTCTAAGCCTCTTCTCCTTCCCTGCAGTTATGAGGTGGTTTTACTGTTTGCAGTGATTCTCTTCCTTGTTGATACTTCTGCTTTTCCATGTTTCTCTTCTTTGCTGGATGTCACTGCTGAAAGAAATGAACTGCAGAAATACCATGATGCTCCTTTTTAAACCACAAGTATCTGCAAATGTCTAGCTCTTTATGGACTGCTGTTTATTAACTCATTATCAGCATGATGGGTTTCATTTTTTTAATTTATTTTTTTATTAAGCATTTTTGGCTTAATTAGAATGGACATTACAGTTTTCTATAAGCTTGGAAAATGTATCCATTATCCGTATGTAAAGTCATCCGTATTATGAAGGCCTGTATTAAGGACACCTTGTTTGTGTTCAGTTCAGCCACTGAAGCCTAATAACATTCAATTTAGTACATGAGCTGTCTGAAATGTTGTGTGTACTATCTGATGCATGCCTGCCACAGACCCCACCATCCTACAGAGTGTTCTTTGTTCTATGGGATCCTGGGCACTGGCTTTGCAGGTCTGAAATCCCTTAAGAGACAAAATCACCCTATGTCAGAGTTTTAATTGATTTTTAAATTGGTTTCTTGATGTGCGCAAACTAACTGCTTGCTTTCTTCAGGCAAAGGACCTGATGGTTATCACTTACTCAATTACATATCAGTGAGGCTATATTCAGTTAAGTGAAGCTGATTTTGATTTTTCAGGCCCAGAGAAACAAAGATAATAGTAACTTGTAGCAGCCTGTTGACCATAATGCCCAGAGACTTTAGTTACAAAGATCTGTTCTGGATTGGGATTTCCTCTAGATGCTGCAGTGATGGAGTCCAAGGGGTTGAATCTATCTGAAAGTGAGCTGAAAAGCAGAGAGCTCTCAAAATTCACAATAGAGCTTAATGTCAAAGAATTGGGTGTTATTTAAATACGTAACGTTTTGGAGGGTTTAATGTCTAAATAAATTAATCTCATTGTGTTTGTGTCTCTTCCAAGAATTTTCTTGAAGTGACTTGGGTTCTTTGAAAAGTATTTTCCTCTGAGCCTACAGGTACTTCTGACTGGGGTCTTGGTCTAGGCTTGGCTGAGCCCTGTGATCGTCTGTTCTTTGCATTTTCCCCCTCTTTCAATAACGAACAGCCTCCACCTGCCTTCAAACCCTGCACCAAAGAACCTGATGGGCTCCATGAAATGTGGTTTGGGTTTGTTTGTGTTTGAACTCTTTGTAAGTGCTTGGGTGCCTGGAACAGCTGTGCAATGGGAGCTGCCTTCCAGTGGGAAGGGCTTGAAGCATGCTCTTTACGTCTTAGTGAAACATGAATAATGTCATAAATACATGTCGACGTGCATTTTTATTTTTTAAAAGCTAAGGTATGGTTGTCTTGTATAGTTTCATATAAAGAGTGCTCGAAACATTCGGTAGGAAGGACTCTTGAAAGGACTTTTACTGCTCTGAAAGGAAGGACCATAAAATAACAAAGTTTTGAAATGCTTAAAAAATAGTTGAACTGAAGCATTTTTCAGGATTTATTGAGCTTCAAACTGAAAAAGCAAAAGCCCCCCAACTCTGTTTTATGTCTGCTGGATTTTCTGTAAATTCAAAATAATGCAGTAGTTCTGGAAGCGTGTTTTAGTGGCAACAGAAAACTAAATTAGGCTGTCCTATGGATGAAACTTGTCTCATCAGCGCAATGGGAGCAATATTGAGAATACAGTAAATGTTTTCATCTATTCAAGTACTCTGAATAATGCCCAGCCCTCTGAATTAGGAGGCAGAAAGTCGATCAGATTATTGTTAATTTTATAAACCTCAGAAAGCTGTGGCTTGAGTGGAGAAAGAATGTCAGCAGAGCTCGAGTGGCGTTTAGCAACGTACAATTAATTCAGAAAAGTGTATTTAAAGGGCAGTAAATTTACAGCATGCAATCTAGTTCACCTCCCTGGAGCAGGTTTGTCTCTTTGGAGGAGATGCACAATTAAATTTGTGAGTAGTACTAATGCTACTTGGGCTTTTTCTATGTTGCCAGTGTGGGACTTGCCTGTGTCTTTATGATAATGTCTGGTTAAGGCACTCTTCACTTTAATAAAGTGCTGTTGCACCTCAGCAAGACATCAGAGATGTAAGATTTACGTGTCATTTCACGAACGCTAAGATTCCTTGAGATATGTGGTGCTACTGGTAGTCCCAAAGTGGCTGGTTAGTAGCTGTAATTATTTAATGAATTAAGTGATAGCCACCTGGAAGTACTGAAATGAAGGTTGATGAGCAGTAGTAGAGCGGTGAACAAGAAAGCGAATGCAATTTGTCAAGAGCTGTGAGCTGAAGATCTCAGAGATATCAGGCCACTGGAATTTAGCTCATTTTCCTATCTCTTCCCAGGGAGGTTTTAATTTTGTGATTCCTTTCTGTCACGCCCGATACTATCTTGAAAGCAGGACTTGGGAATGGCCTGACTGGTAAAGCAAAGCAGTACTATCAATTTCTCTCTTCTCTTGAACACTAGGGTGTGTTTCTGGCAACCTGAGGCACCTGAGTAACTTCTGGCACCTGAGCAGGTAGCTAGTTTTGCCCTCGAGCTCTCTTTTGACCTTTAGAGACCAAGCCCTCAGTATGAGCTCTTAGATAAAGCTTGCAAAAGCTAATTTCTTGGGCCTGTGCCGTAGGTACAGGCTCAGGACAGAGGTCAGACTGTGATATGTGTGTGTGCTCAGGATGATGGAGAGGGTTAGCAGCAGAGCAGGTAAGCCTGCATGGGGTGAGGCAGGTGACCCTGCTGCTACCTGTCTGTCCTCGGTCCTGCCCATGTCTGGCAGGCATGGGATGAAAATGCATAAACAGAAAGGATAAACCAAATTGAATGCAATGCATGAAAGCTTATGTATGTTTAGGAGCATCGTGGTTACTGATTAAAAGGTGAGGTCAGGATGGAGTGCTGTGAATGTGCCTTTAGATTTTCATCGACAGATAAGCCGTCTGAAAAGACAGGAGAGGCTCTGGAGCTAATCTGTGAACGAGTGTTCTCCCCAAATCGGGATTGGAAGACTCTAAGGGTAGATAATTTTGTACTCTGTCTCTAAGGATGACGGGTACCAATCAACTTTTAGTTTTCTAAGATATGATAATATAAAAAATCATTATCATCCAACCTCTAAAGAAACTGCATTTTTTTTTTCAGGAGTAAATTTTAGGTAGCGGTGGATGCTAACTTACTATGTATTAGCTCACAGAACTAGCAATAAGCTAACTGTTCATGAAGTTCTTGCTCATTTATTATCTTCTGCATGCTAATGCTAACAACAATAGGTATTCAGACTCTTTATGTTGTGTGTAGTGATTTGTCGAGCAAGCCAGAAAATTATTTACTACTGAAAGGGTAGTCAAAATGGACTTTTGTTGGCTGAAATGCTAAATAAGTGGGTGCCTCTTGAAGAAGAAATGCCTAGGTACTGTGAATGCCACAAAAGTGTTATTTAGAGGGAGGAAAATCCATGTTGCTACGTTCACCATACTGGTGCAAGCCAAGTTTGAAAAGTTCTGTCTTGTACCATGCAGTTTCTTTACTGTAGTGAATTTTTTCGTAACTCTCTTTGCCGCTTGACATATTGTTGATTTAATCCTGTATTTATTAATTCAAGGTACTTTAAGACACATTTATCCTGGGTTTGTACTAGATCCAGATCTAGTAAGAGGATTATAGACTTGTACAGCTTCAAACATGTGAGTGGATCCAGTTACAGGACTTCAAACTCTTCTTGATTAGATCTAAGTTAATTTCACTCCTGATTAACTGTACACACTAAAAACAAAGTAATAGGCAAAAAGGCTTTTTAAAGTAAATATTAAACATTTTAACCATGAGATGTACAAAAGGTGGTGTTGTCCTGTTTCTTTTCCTGGAGCTCATTAGGCTGTTTGCCCTTGTCTAAGGTTGGGGGTAGAATTCTACACCAGCAGTATAGGTCAGAGCAACCCAATACCAGTAGGTGCTAACGCTGATCTGGAGCAAGAAGCGGTGGAGTCAAATGGTGTTGGGATGCAGGACAAGAGCAGGAAACTTTAAGACAATGAGAAGAGAGAGACAACCTAGCACATGTGACACCCCTTGTTGAGCAAGGAAAAAGAGAATCAAAATTGGTTCAGATCCTTCAAGAAGTCTTCCTCCAATGCCATTATCTTAGGATTGCTTATCACTTGTGGTTTGCTGTTCTCCTGCAACTGGAGTAACTTCCACGCTTGGCCCTTGTGGTAGGTTTCTCTTCTTGTTGGGAGCTGTGCAAGGAGCTGCTGGCACAGGTTGACTTGTCAGTCCTTCGACTTGTGTTAATGTGTGCATCAGGCAGATTATGACGGTGAAAATGGCAGAGGGATATTGTTGGGGTGCTTGGCTCTCTTTCTTTTTCCCTCTGGAGCCTGAGAAAATCCGCGGCTGAACCAAATGATTCCATTTCTATATTAAGAACACTGGCAGGAAGAACAAAGGGCTGCTAATGAAGAAATGCAGTAGGGCTGGAGGAAGGACGCGTGAAGCTGGGGTGAAACACTGAAGCTGAGAGCACTGGAAAATGAGGATCAAGAGGAGTAAGGGGAAAAAATACTTTTAAAAAGGGAAGAAGTCATGCATGGAATACCTGGCTGCACAACAGTGCAAACTCGGAGATGTGCCATCCAATTTAATAATTCTGGCTTTACCCTCTTTATGACGTGTAGAACCCCAGTAAAATTATTCCATTGGAATTTCTGGGTTTCTGTTGGTTTTACAGTGGAGCTGTGAAAGTCTACCTGCTGTTAAATATGTTTTTAAAAATAGATTGTGTGTTTAATATAGTTGTTGTACTTTGGAGGACTGGCTGGAACAAAGCACAGTTGAGTCAGCTCCGTGTAATGGACTGGCTTGAAAAACAAATTAATTGCATCCTTTAAGAAAACACCGTTACGCTTTGGCTAAGGTTGCACTGACACACGTTGTAAGCTCAGCAGCACTTCTGAACAAAATGCAGAAGTAAATGTTTTCTTAGCTCTAACAATCATTGAGGCCATCTTTGGCTGTCACATTCCCTGTTCATATATTATTTTTATGCTCCCAGCATACAGAAACAGCAGCTAGGGGAAGCTTTTATTTTGCATTTGACAAGCTGCATTTTGCTATTTCTCAAGTTGCCTTTTTCCCTCTTGCTGTGAGGAATTATGTCTGGGGCTTAGAAACTAGAACAGTTTTTTACATATATACTAAGAAATTCAACTTTATCTCTGTAACTTCTGTATTGCTGTCATTTTATTGTTTAGGCAATTTAAATTTTTTACTTGGAGACTTTACAGCTTTTGTAGTTTCTAACCAAGTTTTAGATGAGTGCTCTTTTTTTTTTTTAATTGGGATTATAAAGTCGTTTACTCATTACAGGAGAAGCAGTTTAAGAAAAAATGTAGTTATTAAAAACAAAAATTAACTAAGCTTGGCAGTTGCTGTATTCTTCCTTCCCAAGTAGCTGAAATTAATGTTTAAAAATTAATGTTGAAAGTTAATCACTTGATATACACCATATGCTTGCTATCTTTCCAGTCAGTTGTATTGGATCAGTATCTCTCTACTTCCGAATTAGGCAGTGATCCAAACTGCATCATAGCACATGAAAAATGTGAGAGATAGGCCTGTCTCGTCCAGTTTTTGTTATTTTTTTAAATGATTTTTTTCAGACTTTGTCTAAGGAACCACCCCTAGACCTCAGTAGTGGAACTTCTGAATTGCCACAATCAGGGCGACACACGAACAGCTATGCTAGGGATGGAGAATGGGGCGGGGGGGGAAAAGCAGGATTCTGCAGATACTCACAGCTGTTACAGACTGGACTGCGGAGTAATGTAGTGAGGACCGGAAACAACGCAAAATTAAGAGTAATGATATTAAGGGAGGCTGCCCGTGGAGGAAGGGCTTCATGGTCCTTTCAGGCCTGGTAGAGCTCCTGCAAGGAACAGACTTGGGGTCTCCTAGAAGTGTGTGTGTGCAGTGGCTTGTACTTTTTTTTTTTTTTCCTAACTGACCAAATCACTTGATACTGCTTATAACCTCCTCTTATCAGGCCTGTTGAGATTTTTTTGGCCGAAATGCTGGCCAGGCTGGAAGCTAGTGCCTAAGGAAGTGTCCTCCGATTCCTGACTCTGCAGCCCTCAGGGCCAGACCTGTGCGGTGATTTGGCTTCCTCCAGCCTATGCAGGTACCCGAGAGCATTCCCAAAACTGCCTTGCAGTCAGGCATCCTGCTTTGTTGACTTCAGTGAGGATTATCTAATCCTTACCTGCTTAGGTGCCTTGAAAGAGACATCTAAAGTTTCTGAATGTCTTAGTAGCTTTGAAAATCCTGATCTTCCTCTTTTAATCTTTAGCTTCTAAGTGGTTCAACAGTCTGGCAGTTCTAGTTGTTCTGAATATACTCCAGGCTTGTTAAACACACAGTAACTCTTCTGGTTATACGTTTGTCCATATAAAAGATTATGCCATTATTCTCTTTACGATAAACATGAAGAATTTCTCTAAGAGTTTGAGACATCTTCTGCAGTTTCTGTCTCTTCCATAATCTGCAGAAAATGCATCAATGTAAATGGATGATATTGCCTCAGTCCCATCAGCTTTAAGATCGCCCTGAGGCCACAGTCTCCATTTTGCAGTTGCTGTTGCTTTTGTTTGCTCCTGCAGAGTTTCCAACTCCTGAACTACGAATTTGTTGTGCTTTGGGCTCAGCTTCCTTCTGCTCTTCTCGTATCACTTATTCACCTTTGGTTTTCTACTTCCATTACCATCTTCCAGGCACTTTCCTACCTAGATCTTTTTCAGTGGTCTGTTTGATCGTGTTTGGCTTCCTAGTTGCTTCCTCTTGATTTCAGCTCATGTGAGCCAAGAGCATAGTTTTCCTGAAAACGGGATGAACTTTGCTTGATATTTGTATTGGGCCGCCTTTTAAGCCTTTGAAAGTTGCTCCATGTTTGCTCTTCCTTCAAAGATAATGCTTCAGTATGTTCTAGAGCTGAAAACTGTCAACTGATTTTAGAAGGAAACCGAATTTTTCAGTCTTTTACATATAAAGCATATATGTGATCCTAGGCATTAAAACAAACAAACAGAAGCCAGATAACCTTTCTGTGGAAAATGTTGTGCTAGGTTTTTCAAATAGAAATTTACTTTTGGCCACCGAGTGATTATTGGAAAACTCTGTGGAAATTTCACAATTTCTTACTGTTGAAGAGCCCTGCTGCTGCTCCCTGCTGCTTCCTTTTTGCATCTTCTCAAAACAAGCACAGGTTCACCACCTAGCCTGAGTTGTGTGTCCCTGGGTGCCTACAGCTCCTCCCTGAAGGTGATTGCAGACATCCTTTCCAAATGCTTTTCTTGGCTTTCCCGGGGCAGAAGGACACGATTGTCCTCAGCCATTAAGCAGGCACCTTATGGAGTTGCCTATATTTCTGGGGAGGGTTCAGGGAAAGGGTCATCTGGTAGCCATGTGGCTGTGGAGAAGAGGGAGATAAGGTAGCGTGCTCCCTCTTTGTCTCATTAGTAAGACACAGAGGTTGGCACTTCTGTCCTCTGAAAGGATCTTGAAGTACAACCTGCTGGCCCTTTCTTCAGGTGCGGCACAGGGTAAGGAGGGAACTGCTGCTTTGGGTGCCTCCTTATTCCCTGCTCTTTTATTCCTCTACTCTCCTCTATTAACTCCAGATATTCTTGTTGTCCCTTATACCTTTGCCACACCTGTATGAATCCCTCAGTGGTCCAGCCTTGCATCAGTGGATTATACAGGCTCATATGTCGAGTATTGAAGGGGAGGGATGGGGAAATCTATGGTACATGGTGGGGTTTTTTATTTATTTTTTTCCCCTTCTCTATTGTAGGTTGGGGGTTTTTTTTGTTCTTGTTGTTTGGCTTTCTCCCCCACACCCCCTCCCTATTGTAGTTTAATAGGCTGAGGTCAGTTGTGTGGGATTCAACAAAGCCAACTGATGGGTCCTGTCCTTGGGTCGCAACAGCCCCAGACAGCTCTATAGGCTTGGGGAAGAGGGGATGGAAAGCTGCCTGGCAGAAAAGGATCTGGAGGCACTGGTGGACAACTGGCTGAACATGAGCCAGCAGTGTGGCCAGGAAGGCCAATGGCATCCTGGCGTGGATCAGGAATGGTGTGGCCAACAGGACCAAATAAATGATCCTGCCCTTGTATTCGTCGCTGGTGAGGCCCCAGCTTGAGTCCTGTGTTCAGTTCTGGGTGCCGCAGTCTAAGAAAGACATCGAGGTGCTGCAGTGGGTCCAGAAGAGTAACGAAGCTGGTGAAGGGTCTGGAGAGCAAGTCTTGTGAGCAATGGATGAGAGATCTGGGATTGTTTAGCTTGGAGAAGAGAAGGCTGAGGGGAGACCTTATTACTCTCTACAACTGCCTGAAAGGACGTTGTAGTGAGGTGGGAGTCCATCGTTCTTCCAAGTAACAGTGATACGACAAGAAGAAATGGGCTTAAGTTGCACCAGGGGAGGTTTAGATTGGATTAGGAAAAATATTTTTATTGGAGGGTCAGTAAAGCACTGGAACAAGGCTGCCTAGGGCAGTGGTGGAGTCACCATGCCTGGAGGTGATCAAAAAACCCAGGCAGATGTATTATTTGGGATGTGGTTTAGTAGTCATGGTAGTGTTGAGTTAATGGTTGGACTTCATCATCTCGGAGATCTTTTCCAACCTTAATGATTCTATGATTCCAGTTACAGTTTTCCACTTTTATTTAAAAATTTCAAAGCACCCTGCCTACCCTTGCAGGATGTTGCTATTTCTGCTCCTGTTTCTTCTGTGTTTAGAAGACTTTTAAAAAGATGTCATCTATAAAGTATAAAAATTATTTGGTCCACCCTTGTTAATACTGATAATTGAGAGAAAAATCTCACAGTAAACATGGCTATCAAGAGTTATGGAGGAGGCTCCTACTGATGTTTGCATGAATCACTACAACAGCCAGAGAACCGTAAAAATATGGTGTTGAATGTAAGTAAAGTTAAATGTAGATGCACCAGAAGGTAGATCTTTGTGCTGGCAAAATGCCTGGAACTTTTGAGGGATATTGAGGAATAGCCTAGGGCTCCAAACCTTGTGGCTTTCAAGGTTTGCTTCTTTCTGTTTTTTACTGCTTGTCTTTTTTTTTTTCCCCTCCTAAAAGAAACTCTTCAAAGTGAAGTTCTGACTTGAGACCAGTACTGCTGGCAAGGTTGACTTGGGCATAAGTTTCGTTGTCACACAGCTTTGGGTGACTAGCTTGAGGTTTTTTTTTGGTGAAGTGATGTTATATCTTTGTCTAGTCACCCTCATCACATATATGACTGCATTTTCACTTTCCTCTGTGCTGCTCATCGCAAAGCGCCCGTTTAGCGTCACGTCCATGTGAAAGACCCAAGCGGTGATCTGTGCTGAGGACAGGGAGAGGAGGTCAGCTACTAAATCTGGCAGAGCTAGGGCAGGACTTAAACTTTTGGATCGTCTGAAAGAGCAGTAGCACAACCTTTTTGTCTGGATTTGGGTGAGAGGTGGGAACAGAGGTGACTGACCAGACTGGTGGGTTATACAAGAGCTTCACCACCTTGTGCCTTGGTGATCAGTGATGCTGATGAAGAGATTGCAGCCTGTTTGTCTCCTCCTCTCTCACCACCAGCAGGCTGGGTCTGGTGTAACTCGGAGCCTCCGCAAACCACAGTAGCCAAAAATTTCAAAAGCTTGTATAGCTTTTGTGTAGGGCGGAATATGCCAGAATAGGATTTTCAGCAGTTTAGGATGTTTTTTCCCTTTTTTTTTCACCCCCCCTATTTTGTAAATGGGCTCTTAGAGGTGAGTAATGCTCAGGCTTGGGGAGGATGTGCTGAGCAGAGCAGTGTGCATCAGCATGCCTTATCTGCATGCGTGAAAATACCTTTTTGTACAGGCAGTTGCTCCTTGTTTCCCACATTTGGGGGGGGGGGAAAGGGTGTGAAATTTGGAGCGTGTTCCAGGAAAAACAGTTGGCTCCTTTTACCTCAAGGCAATGTGAAGCTGGCCCCTTGCCACGTTTTGGACACCTCATTTCCCCATTTGCAGAGCGAGGCCAGTGCTTCAAAATGAGGAGGGTGAGGGGGCTGGGGGAAGAAGGGGCACAAAAGGCAAGGCAGGCAGCTGCATGACGAGGAGGCCACTGAAGTGGGGGCACAGGAGAGGCAATGTCCCCACCCTTGTCCTGATGGGGCTGTATGTCAACCCGAGCCAGAGAACAACTGATAGAGTGGCCAGGAGTGCTCCTTGAAGCTTCTCCCTTGCCGTGCTAGGTGTGCAGGTATTTTGAAAGAGGCAGGTCTGGGCGTGCAGGGAAGCCTCTTCCACCTTTTATGATCGCTGCAGCTTGCAAGGAGAAGCTGTAATTTTCTTATTTTTTTTTTTCCCCAGGACGTGTAGAACCAGTTTCACTGGTCCAGCACTCTGTGGAGCCAAGGTCTATCATGAAAGGGGCTGTGATGTATCTGCCTGCTGGTGCTCTTGATTTGTGAGAAGGCTTTTGACTTCATTGCTATTTTTTTTTTTCCTCTCCATCCACATTGTAATATTTGGACTTCTAACATGACTGTTTCTGCAGCAAATTTCTCAGGGTGATATTGTCAGCTTTCCTGATTTTTATTGCATTCTGTGGGGTGTGTTTGTGTTTTGGTGGGGTATTTTTTTGTTTTGTTTTGTTTTCCTTGAGGTGCAAGTTTGTAGGATCTTCTGAATGTGGGAATCTGGGATTGCACAAGATATGTTTCTGATTCTGATGATGAAGAAAATCTTAAAATTACTGATGCAAAAGAAAAAAAATTCGTTTTCCACTCTTGTTTTCCCTAAATGTTCCCTTTGGACAAGCGAATTGTGATTATTTTAAATAGTTGGCATGGGAAGTGCTGCAGTAGCTACTCAAAGCCGTGCTTTTAAAATGGTTAGACTGGAAACTAGTCAAGTCAGATAATTGCCTCCTCAGTGTGATGCTGTGTGGCAAATGATGACGCTTCTCTGGGCTCTGTTTCTGCAGACATTTACGTTGTGATGGTTCTGTGCATGCCAGTGCACAGAGGAAACCTGCATGAGTTTTTGCAGGATTCTGTCCTGCAAATTAAGCTTCTATACAAAGTCATCCTTTGAACTGAGCACTGAACTACTTAGGGCCTTGATCTTGCCAAACCATTTGCTCACAAATGGTTTTTTGCTTAGCTAATCTCCCTCAAAAAAAAAAAAGTTTTGAAAGCTCAAGACTTAAGTATAGTCAAGTAAAGCCAGTCTAGATCAGAGGTTTGGTTTAGTAACACTGCTGGCCACACAACTTCTGGGAAATGGTTTCTTCACCATGCTATGATCAGTGTCCCCGGTTTTCTGAGAGGATTTAATGGATGTAGACTCAACCCTGAAACTGAAAGAGTGGTGGGAACCACCTTAGATTTGATTCATAAATAATCTGATTCCTCAGTATTGCACTGTCAACAGCGCTTGCCCTGTTTAAAATGAAGCAAAGCAAACAAAAAAAAAAAGTCAAGATTTCTGGATTAATTAAGAATATGTAAAAACTTTTGGCAATGAAGGGATTTGTGAAAGAAAAGCAATGGAGGTGTGTTTGGAGCTGCTGGAAGCAGTCCAGCTTCAGGACAAAAGCTGGAATGCTCTGTTCCACTTAAATTCGCTATCTTTTGACTGGAAAATCTGAACATGTCAAAATGTTTAGTTCTAAAATTGTCATGAAACTGAATAAGTCTGTGTTGAAAAAAGAACTGTGTAGTTCCCAACCCTGCAGAGAAAACAGCTGTTTTATCGATATTTACCAAAAAAGGAACTGCCTGACGACTGTGTTCCAGGAATGTTTGCGTGCACGTGTGAAAAGTGTGGAGTGCCCTGCTCGTGCACATACAATTACACAAAGGCACGTCTGCAGATTTACATGCTTTATCACGGAACCAAGTAATTAATAGCTCAGCCTGCTTGTTTCACCAATTTTGTGCAACTCTGTGTATAAAACTGGAAAGTACTATAGGAACAGCTTGAGAGGCATATGTGGCTTTATTCCCTTTCTCTACCTCCGTTCTCATCAGATATTTCTACCAGTCAATTGGACTTTGCATGGGAAGGATGGCATGAAGTAGAGTAAAACCAATGCAAGAACCAAGCTTTTTTTTTTTTGCTGTGCAAACACTACCCTGAAAATCTGTTTGCTGTCTGCACTGAAATTATGAAACAAATATTACCCTGTACCGATGGCTCATTTTAAACCAGCAGAATGCACAGAACAATTATTTTTATATTCCAGCTCATTTCCTCCAGATAAGCACGTTCCACAACAGTTTGCAGTCCTCCCCGGAGCCGTGCTCCTGGTTTTAGCCACAAACCCACGCCCGGGCTGCAGGGCCGGGATAATGCTGTGGCCCAAGAGCCGCGTTTGGAAATGCCTTGATGCCGGCGCTGCGATTAGCTGAGCTGTGTGCTTTATGTCACAAGTGTTGCTTGTTGGAGGAGAGGCTGGGGCAGCTGAGGGTCCCTCCCCTCTGTTGTTCCTCAGGGTTGGTGCAGCTCCGTCAGGCTGTGTCGGGAGGTAACACTTGCGGGTTCGGGGTCAGAGATGTTGTTGTGCAGCATCTGATTGTTGTTACTGCCCTGTCCCTACCTGGTGGCCCTGGTGCTGATGCCTGTCTCACTGTCACAGTCTCTCCAACAGCACGACTCCTGGGAGCACTCTCCTGGCATCGTGGGCAAACATCCCTTGTTGTGTCGGAGCGACTTGCATTAGCACCTTTGCAGCAAGAGTTGCTTCTTCCTCTTGCTCTTATTAAAGTGGTGTAAACAGGGCCTTAAGCATGTCAAAATCTGTGTTACCAGCTGCTTTGCTCAGTGCAGGGGTCCTGGAGAGCCTCTCTTTAGAGAGCAGTGTCCCTGAGCCGAGCGCTGTGTCAGCCTTGGGGCTCTCCAAAAGAGACCAGCACTGCTGGGACATGTCTGAGATGCCAGCGTGCTCCTGGCGTGAGCAGGGATGCAGAAATCGGGTGGTTGTCCTTCTCTCCCCATAAGCCTCTGTAATGGGGCTGAAAAAGTTGTTTTTGTTTTTAAAAAAACTTCTACATAAGAATGTGAGGCAACATAAATAAGCTTGCAATTCTGCCTTACATCTTCAAGAAACTGAAGAGATATCAGCCAATTAGGTGTTTTAAACCACATAAATATTTAATTGCTGCTCTAAGGATAGGCTGGTAGGGGAAGATGGAAAAAGTTTACCACACTCTTATTATTTTTGCCTGTGGGCAAAAGTCCAGCAAATCCTTCATGAGAGAGATAATTATGCGAAGATGGTGCGGAGATGTGTGTTGTAGCACACGTGAATGCTGACCTGGCTGCTCCCAGCACCCAGTGGGGCTGGTGTGATGCTCACAACTACATTTGCTTCTGGGAGGCTGGAGGAAAAAAGGGCTGAGGGATTGGGGTGGAGGCAGGAGGGATTTGCTCACATTTGTATATTGTTGAACACTGGGGGAAATAGCTGATACTAATGAGGGATCAGAGCAGTCTGTGACTGGTCTGGAGTCTCTAAGCATCATCTCTCCCTCTCTGTGCCAGAGCTCGCTATTGCAAAACACCTGATGGGAGGTGATGATATAATTTGCAGTCAGATAAGGACGTGCATATTTATGCAGGCTGTGGGAGGTGGGACAAGGAGCCCTTGTGCAGGAAATGTAGTGTTATTTGAAGAAACACGCTTCTTGGCCACTTCAATTGGCCTTTTCATTGCAGATCTATTTTTAGCATTCACCAAGGGACTCTGTATGGATGGAGATTTTTCTTTAGGTGGTTTATGTTTTTTTTTTTTTGGTTTTGTTTTTTCCTTGATGGGGGCAGGATGGTGGGAGAGCTGAGGAGAGTGAGGCCTTGGCAATGTTTGCAATAGTGTGGTAATCAAAGCTGAAAGGAGGGCAGTAATGCCAGGGCGCTCCTAGCTAAGCTGCTGGGGAATATAGCCTCACTGTGTGGAGAGGGGTGAGGGGAAAAAAGAGAGAAACAGAAAAGTAATAAAATACAGTAGGGTGCAAAAAAATATCTTTCTTATCTTTGAATGTGTGTGGTGTGTGGGTTTTTTTTTTTTTCTTTAGGAATTTATTGTGGCTGAGCAATAGGTATGCTTACCTGTAACTACAGGAACACATGTTGGGTTACTTAAATTGCAACAAAGGGATATGCTTTGTATGTAAAACTTGTGCATGTATTTTATTTTCTTTTTTTTGTGCATGCGCCTTTTATTTCATTCAAAAGGAAGGCCTGTGAGGACTAGAAAAAGAGGATACTGTCTCTTTATGAATACTAATAAGGAAATCAAGGGGGACAATGGCACTTCAAGTTTCATCTTTCCATTTCCTAGAGGCGCAAACTCTGCAAGTTGTCACCTTGGTGTATTCAGTGCCTCTTGAAGCACTAGACTCCTCCAGAGAGAATGTCAGCCCCAGCCCTGGGCAGTTTTGACAAACAGAGTATATATTGATACATGATAAAGTATGCTAGAAATCACCCCAGCGCTAAAGGCTACTATAGTTTTAATATCATCATTTGAATTAACAAGCATTCTGTGGAGAAATAATGAGCTTTCATTATTCAGAACATCATCCTTACCCCGGGAACTCAGAAACCATTAGCTCTTGAGAACTTAATGAAAAGATGATAAAGAATGTTTTAGATAAAAGTTTGAACGGGCGCACTTGGTAACTAAGGTAAAATATTAATGTTTCTCCCAATGACAAATTGCTGTTGCTAAACTCGTGCTTGCCGAGGAGACGGAGGGCTGTTGTAGGTGTTCCCGCGGGCAGCGGCCGGGCCAGAGGGCTGGCACCGCTGGCATGCCTTGTGCTGCCGCCGGCGTCCTTTGGAGAATGAGCAACGGCGGAGTTGAGGCAGGAGAAGAGGGGAAAGTTGGGTACTCGGCTCACCCCATCCTCCCCAGCAGGTATTTTCTGACTGTGGACCCAAAGCTAGAATCTTTCTCATAGGGATTCCTCTTTTTTTCCCCCCCTTTTTTTAAAAAAAAAGTATTAAAATGCTAGTCAACGCGATATAGCCAGGAGATAACAAGAAGAAGTGGAAGGAAAAAAATCAAAAAGAGCAGAAAAAAAAATCCTTTTCTGAACCTGCCGAGCCGAGGCTGAGCGCGGGCATGTCTGCGGCACTCGGGCCGAGCGCAGTTGCCACCTTCTGAAATTCCATATGGGTGGCTCGCTACACATCTGCAATAAAACCCCCCGGTGCAATAAACAAAGAGAAAAAATATATAAAAGTTTAAATTTTATTGGGTGTAAAGCTCTTAAAGAACTGCTGTTCACAAAGAGTATAAAGATTGCTGAGTCTCAGCGTAGGTACCCCTACTGAAATGTGTCAGTCCTGCTGTTTTCTTTCTTTAACCGTAGCAATTGGCTTTCTTGCTGTTCTTTTAATCCTTGCGCTTCCCAGGGCAGCCTGCTTCCACCTGTGGGCAGCTGGGAGAGGCCGTCTGTCCTTCCGACGCAGGTGGAGAGGTGGTGTGGGGACCCCCGAGGTTCAAATCGCTGTGGAAGGGTTCGTTCTCGCTAACGAATGTGAGTGGTGGGGGGAGGAGGGAAAAGAAAACGAATGGGAATAAACTATCGCGTAAACAATCTTAAGTCATGGTGTTTGCTGCTAACAGATGCATTTAGGTAAATGCTGTTACCTCAAGAGGTGTTATCTTCTGGGGATCCTTATCATAATTTTGTTTTAAATCTGAACAGCTGTTGTTTAACTACCACAGACCACAATTTATCTACAGCTTGAGGCCATAAAGGTACCTTTATTACACTCTTATTTTTTTTTCCTTCCATTTGATTTAATTTCAGTGTGTCTGACACCAAAATGCTATATACAATTTGCATATTACAATATACACTATTGCAGATTCCATACACTGCTAAATGGGAAAATCGGAGAGGGATGGTAAATGGGGAAAGCTTGCAATGACAAATAAAAAAGGAAGATGAGCTCCCATGTTTCATTTACATGTAAAATATTCTGACAATAGTTGTTTCCCCAAGAACAAAGAGCTGGTTTTTCTAGGGTGACTGGTTTATGATGGCTGCAAGAAAAAAAAAAAAGGATGTTTTTCTTGGCACCGGAACAGAAGTATGCTTGTCTGAATTGGGCCCTGGGGCTTGCCATATAATTGGAATAAAACTTAAGTCTTACTTAAGAAACCAACAAATATGGAAGCACAAACCATATCCAAAAGGAGCAGCCATGGTGCACCAAGATTGAAAAATCGTTTCTCTGCAGGCAAAGGCCTACCTAAAGTGAAAATCCTGAAAAGAACTTCAGCAGAAATTTAGTTTTTGTTTTGAGGCACCTGGTGTTTTAATCTCCAAAGCTTATTATGGGATGCAGGGAAGAGAGGTGCTGCAGGTGTCTTTATAGTGTATGGTGTGTGTGGGGAACTATGGCTCTTGGGGGATCCTTCTGACCATAGAATCAGAATTTTCAGGATGGTAAGGGATCTCAAAGATCATCTAGTTCCAACCCCCTGCCATGGACAGGGACATCCCCACTAGATCAGGCTGCCCAGAGCCCCATCCAGCCTGGCCTTAAAAACTCCCAGGGATGGGGCTGCCACCCCCTCTCTGGGCAACCTGTGCCAGGGTCTCACCACCCTCATGGGGAAGAACTTCTTCCTCACGTCCAATCTGAACCGACCCATCTCCAGCTTCTAACTACGTCTCCAGGCCCAGTGACCCAGGTGGTATCTTCCAGCTGTAAGTTACTGCTTCCAGTCCTGCAAAGGAATCCATATACAGACCTGAGTTTCTCCCTGTGCTGCTGTAGGAAAGGTGTATGGCTCTCCCTGTGCTTCCCTTTTCCTTGGGGATGCCTTTGCCTCTAGACTTGTCAGTCCAGCAGTTTCCACTAGCATAAAAATTGTGATAAGAAATCTTCCCAAACATAAAATTTTGGGTAAGAATCTGAGTCTGGATAGCCCTTAACACCTAACCCAAACCTCTAGAGTTTTGCCTTACATTAGTCTTTCTTCAGAATAAATAATAATGATAACACCTGAATTAATTATACATATAATAGCTTGATGACAGAAAATACATCTCGCCAACTTTACTCCCCTGTTTCCTCCATCCTAGCTGTGAAAGCCGTATGCATCTTGGTGAGTAGAGTGTTTTTGTTGAACTCTTTTCCTAAGTGCAGAATACACTAATCTGTTGGCACTTATAAAAAAAAAAAAACAACTGTAATTCAGCTTATAATTTACCTTTCATACTCTAACATCCACCAAGTAACACAAGACTGTTTAGCTTGGCTTTTGAGGGACAGGGTGGAGAAAACCACCCGACTTGGGGGGAAGTGGGCTGGGTTGTATGTGAGCACTTAATGACTACCCCTTGATGACACTGCTGTTGGTGATAAAACTGTGTCTGTCTCATTCGCACTTAACACTTGAACACAGGTGGAGCGGGCGGGCTACACTGTCATCCCAAAAGACAAACATTTCTTTATATTTCTGAAATTTGTCCTAGTTAATTTAATCTCTGTTTAAGATTCCCCATCTTGAAAAACTGGAATGAACTGAGATTTTTTTATTCTTATTATTTTTTTTTTTCCTGGGGGTGCAGCAGAAGGAGTTAGGAAAAAGATATCTTAATGTAGTGGTAGATTCATCAGTACAGAGTACTTGTGTCCTTATAGGTATTATTCAGTGCTTAGTGTCTTACAGTAACAGGATTTATTTAAGTACGTGCAGGTATGAAGCAGTGGCTAATGTCTCTTGTATAATATTACTCCTGAAAGTACAACTCCACAAAGAATACTGTCTAGAATTACAGGGCAAGAGCAAGTCAACAGTTAATTGGCTGTGCTGTAATTACTTCTAGATGCATAATGTGCAATACTTATAGGACCTGTAGAAGTGGCATACAAATTTCACAGTGGTCTCCTGGTGCTTTATCAGGTGTCGAGGATTTTGGTAGTCTCTGCAGATTTTGGGAATAATGGTACTGTTTTAATTTATTCCTGCTCTGCTCTTTTAAAATAGTGTGTATATGTGGTTTTTTTAAAATTTTTTTTAAAAAAAGATGCCTGTCTTTAATTGTCTCAGTCTAGAGGAGAAAATGGGACAGATGCTGTTCAAAGGATCTGTCATTCTTTGCTAGAATGGAAGTCATTCCACTTGCTTTTTGTTTTCTTGGAGTGGCTTACAATTCTGGCAGCCTGTGGCAGCAGCACGCAGTTTGCCATGGTACCATAGCCCCATAGTTTGCTGACCAAACCAGACTACGGATAAATAGGTACAGAGAGACAGATGTGGTCCTTGAATATCTGGTACCTGATTCTCCCCAACTTTAACCCCAGGGTACCTAAGATGTAATTTCACTGAGCATATAGAATTACTATTGTGGTTGTATCAGGCAAAGATTTGAAATGTCCAAAAGCTGTGCAAGTGGGAATATGGGTGAGATCTTTAGAAATGAGACCAGGCAACAGTAAATTCTTGACCTGTCTGTGTCGCATGGTTTCAGCAGTCCCCAGAGCTGTGGCTCTTTGGACGTTACCCAAGCCTCTGAAATCAGCCATAATATTTCTCACCGCAGCTGTGAAAAGGCTTTGCAATTTGGTGGCACAAGGGGCAGATTTCAGGGCTCCCAAAATCAGGCATGGGAAGTGAGATTGGAGGGACTTGTGCTCATGTGAGGTCTGCACGTACTCTGCTCGCCCATCTCGTGTGACACGGATACAGAAATTATTGTGAAGCTTTATAATGGCGACTTCGGGATCCCCAAAATGCCATTTGTGTTTTACCTTATTAAATATGGAAATCTATGTCAAAGGTAAATGTCAAGGGGCTATAAAATTACCCTTCTTATCTCCTTTACGTTTATCAGTTGATAAATGGAAAGAAGCAGCCGCCAAAATAACTGTGAATGAATAATTTATAAATGACTGATGCATCGTGTATGTTGTTTCAGGCAGAAAACAGTAGGATATCAATAATCAAAAGAAGTTGGATTAATTTAGTAGTACTTTGCAGTTAATATTTTTATCTAAATGCTGCAGTATGGACCTTTGTCATAGTGAGATCCTTCTCTTTGTCACTAAGGACTGATTTTAGTGGTCTGTGGATCAGTAAGTTAGCTGTTTACTTCAACAGCCTGTGAATCAAACTTATAATATGCATTTGTAGCTGATTTTTTTTTTCTGCTTTCACAGTGTTCTGAATTTTGAATTTCTTTAGTGCTGTGCACCTTAGCCATGGAATTTGGTTCAGATTTTTTCTTCCCTCCCCATGTCTGTGGGGGATGAATGTCCCAGGCAGGAAATTTGGAGAACTTGGTGGGGAAAAGGTGGCTGCAAAAGAAATGCATATCTACTCTTATTTTTCAGATACGTTTAATTCTGTTCATTCGCAGAAAACTGATTTCTTGCAGCTTAGGTTTCAATGTAAGGCAGACTTTAATTTCTTCTTTTTTTTTTTTTTTCTAAATGTGTGTTTTTCACGTGCTTACTGCCAAATAGATAACGTAAGTTTTCAGCACTGGCCATTGTAAATAAGGTTGAATACTGAAGAGGTGAACTAGATTCTTCCTGTTCCCTTCCCTTCCCTGTGATTTAAATATGGCCCATTTTGCCCATCACATGACAGAGCTGCCGGAGATCGCCTCAAGCTAGTTTATGGCTTTAACTAAAGGTCATCTTAGAGTGGGGGGAGAGGAAATCCCATGGAGCAGGGGGAAGGTACAAATGTATTTTTAAAAAATACATTAAAAAGTAGCTATCAAGTGCTCGTTCTGAAGCACACAGATGAAAAAGAGAAGCTGACATTTTATCAGTCTGGGGAAAGAAATAAACCCGCCACCACCTTTAATAATTATAAACTCTCTTCCCTCCACGCTCTGCACATCTCGATGCCTTGTGAAGGGAAGGTGCGTGGAGCAAGTTGCCTGGGTTTTGCTCTGTGTCTTTCTCCACCTGACCTAGATATCTGGCAGGCAGTTCAGCACTGCAGAAAAACCCTCCTGCCAAACTCCTACCCCACTGCCTGCTAATAAGAGCAATTCTCACGTAGCGCTGCATCCGTCCTCACGACGACGTAATTGGTCTGGCTCTCCCAGCTAGCCGCCTGCTCCTCTCCTAGACCTGCGCTGCGAAGAGAAATCCCAGACCTCCCGAGGGCTGAGGGGCTCTGAAACTGTGCTGTGTTATCAACAGCTACACGGTTAGCTAACTGCTGTGAATACATGGAGATTGGGAAGCACTGCAGGGCAAGGGATGAAAAGTGATGCCCTCCCGTCGCACGATGCTGATAGGCGGTATTGGCCAAAACAACGAAACTTCACAGACAGTGCAGCAGAAGGCATTGGCTCTCTTGTTTGGGCATTTTATTACCTGGAGCAAAATGTGCAGAGAAGGGAGATAATGAAGTACTTGACTAATTCAGTGTGATCCAGCTGGCTAAGCCAGAGGGGCTGCAGAGCAGGAAAAGCTACAGAACTGCTACCCATTTTCCCTCGATACCTGTGAAGCCAAAACAAAGAAGTGCAGAGATCAAAAAGCAGAGCAATATCAATATCGGGAAAGGGGAGAGGGGGCAACAAAAGGGCAAGAGAAACCTCTGAGATTGTCCCTCCTTCTGCTCTCTGTCTAGTGGTGGTGCGGAGAGGAATGTTATTTTCTTTTGCCTCGTGCTAACTTCCAATTTACTTGAGAAATTCAACAAATTCCCCAATGTTTATCACCCTGTGTGCCACAATACTCAGTGCAACTTGATTTTTTTTAATGTTATCTACCATTTTTCCTTGGAGGGGGGAGGAGAGAAAGACAGCGTGAGCACATGCAAGGTAGTGCCTTCAAAAACTAGTATCCTCCCTCTTTCTGCAGCCTAAAAGGCTAGATAAAGTATATGATTCTTATCCAGAGGGAAATCAGAATATGTAAACTGTGTAAATTCCTCTCCTCAGCTCCTAGGCATTGATGTGTTTTTTGCTACTGCCTGTGTTGTTATTGTTTATTTTTAATTTTTTTTTCCCCCTCCAACAGCTCAGCTGTTTAAGTACACAAGACTCACCCCTTATTCTGCCTCTTCCCCTTCCCTGCCTGCTTCCCAATATCTTCCCATGGAGTGCAGTGCCATCCTAGCTGCACTAACAAGCTGTTCTCCAAACCAGAGCATTAACGCTTTTAAAAAGCTGGCAGTAAGTAAAAGGTAGTTTACTACACTTAATTAAATATACAAGGCCAAACTTCATACCTGATGTAACATAGATGCAAAAGGAAACGGAGAAATACCCACCTCTGCCAAGGCTGAACTCAGCCCGTGCTGCTCGTCCTGGTTGCCAGGGAATGAATCACTGCTGACCAGTCAGCCTGCCAGTTGTTCTTCATACTGTTTTTTTTTAATTATTATTTTTGTATAGGAGACAGGCAGACACTATGCATCATTCGGAGATGAGCATCACAAACATGTTTTGCAGCAGAGGCTACCACAGCAGACTGCCAGTGCTCTTCCAACGTCAATTTTAGTGGTGGTTTAATTGTAACAGCAGATTCGTTACAATTGGATCAAAGCCAGGGCATTTGTGATTTGGAGGCTTATGCTAACTTTTGATAATTATTATCAGGGGCAGCTAATGTGACTTCACCCTACAACTGTGACTTATTTTTAACCGATGGTTTCCCTTTGTATGATAATTTTGTTAATAGAGTTAGCTTGGCGTTAGCTCAAGAGACAAACACCAGCCATGACATCTGAAGATGTGTTGAGAGTTTGCAGTTGTCATGGAAATCAGGGGCAACAGCTGGTGCTTACCTCTCCTCTAAAACAGAAGTTTGTGTTTGCTCCCTTCACCCTGGAAGCCAACAAAAAGACTAGGTGAGATGGCTACTCTAACGTGGTGGATTTGAAGATATGGGAAACTCCTTTTAGGCTTCTATATAAGTTTTCCAGAAATGTATTTTTCTAGGAAAATATATTCTGTGTTGGGGAAATACACCTCCCTGCACCTAGCCCATTTTTTACATAGAGTGATGGTGTGACTAAAACATTATCAGGGTAAGCCCTGGGAAGGTACTCTATGGTGTTAGCAGGTACTACAGTGTTAGCAGGGAAGGGTCAAACATGAAGTGTTGGTTTATGATTGGGTTCTTTTGTTGCAGAACAGCTGGGATTTCACTGTAGGCAATGTATATATTGGGCTTTGTTTGACTGGAGGCAGTCCATACACTTCACGAGATATTCTGGAGGTTACGTGATAGTGTGTGTTGTCTAACCAAGAGTATCCGTGTGATGCAGATCAGCAGCTGCTCATAAATAACTCATGAGTTCAAAGGGTCATTACAGCCTGATCAGGCCACCTCCTGTATCAATACAACTATCAATAATGGTGATGAAATTTATTTCCGCAAAGCCTCTTAAGGCACTACTGGATTTAACACTGTAGGGAGAACAGGAATGTACTTGTCTCTGGAGGAATGATAACCTGGAGCTATGCTATGTTTGAGGGGGGGTGGAAAGGCAAAAGGTTTTTATTCGTGCTGCTGAAGGACTGGGTATGATGCTGACCGAGGAATATGTATGTGCATATACATACATGGTAATATCTATCAGTGTTGTGTGCTGTATTGCAACTGCTAACAAACTATAATCCCATGAAGACAAGATATTTCATAGTGGTGACCTGCTGGGACAGAGCTGTGACTGAATATCTTCATGATCTCTCCTGTACTTTGAATACCTGACTTTTCAGCCTTCACATTATTCTGTCTAGGAATGCAGTTGAGAGTCATCACTGTATTTAAAACAGTAGCTCTGATATGAGTCTCTAGTAGTAATTAAACAGGAACAGGTCAGGCAGCATCGTGGAATCTGCTGTCAAGATCGTGTCTGGCTTGGTGGTCCCAGGTGCAAGTCGGGATGTATGTAGCTGTGGGAATGTTCAAGAGAATAAGATACGTGTGGGCTATAAAACTCAGTGTTGCACTTGGAGTCATTTGGGCAATTTAAGCCCCAAGTTAAATCATGCTTAAATCCTCTTCTGTGAGCAATAAAGGCACATAGATTTCTTTAAGCATGTTAAATATCCCATCTCTCTCTACTGGAATGACTTTATCCTTAGGTTATGGACCAACTTTTATCAAGACTTTTATTATTTTTTTCTTTCCAGATTTAGTTGTTGTGATACAAACTGCGAAATCAAGGCATGCTGGGTATATATCCCTTATTTTAATGAGGGTTAAAGGTTAGAACATAATGCTAGAAATGGTTGGTAGCCGTTTAAAGGATGGAGCTCAGTAAGGGAGAGACTTTTGGCAACCTTCTCTCCTTACTGTCCCATGTCTTTTGAAAGCAGAGCAGGTCCCAGTATTATACGGCTTGCTTTCAGAGCATCTTCCCCAAAACACTGTGCAACTGCCTCACTGTCCCAAGAAAATATACCAGGCTGCTGCCACAACAAAAATCTATTGACGACAATGCCATCTTGTTATAAGGAAGCAAGTCTGGCCCCTGTTAGCTTTGCTTGCTCTCCTGGATGAGATTTTTCTTGCAATTTTTTTTTTTTCCCCCTTCTGACAGCATGAACCAGGGATAAACCGTGACTTGGTGCCCAGGGAGGTGGTGGGGAGAGCAGAGAGGGCTGCTGCCCGCAGTGGCCATGTGTGCCTGGGTCACCCGAGGACTTGCAGGGGTCAGGCAGGCATCAGTTGGATAAAACGTGTGCACTGTGCCTTGTGCCTCTGAATGCTACGCTCATGTTTAAATAACTCACAGGTCAGTTGCTTTTCTATTTTGAGCGTGCGGCAAACCAGGCTGAGGCAGCTTGTAAAATGAGTGACTAACTTCCAGTTTGGGGGTGTGTATATGTGGGGTGGTTGGTTTTTTGCTGTTGTTTTTTTTTTTTTTTTTTGTTTTCCCTTCCACTCCTCCCGCACCCCCTGAAGGTGGTCACGGGGCAGCCTGGTGAGTGGAGATCAGCAAGCTGAAAAAAACAGAAGCAGAAAATCATCATGAAGCAGAAAATCATCATTTCTGCCTGGTGGAGGCTGTATTTCTGCACGGGTTGTGTTTTGGGGTTCTGAGGGGCAGAGGGATAACTCCCCCCAGTGTGCCTGCGAACTGGCAGGAGCCTTGTGCATCTTTTGGTCAGGGAAGTCTTCTGGAAGGGGGGCCCATGCTGTGGGGCTGGGTGAGGTGGTAGCCGCTGCCTGCAAAGTGTTTTCCAAGGTGGCAGTGTTGTGCCTGGGGGGGTGGTGGGACACCCCTGCTTTGGCAAAGAGCTCTGGCTGTTGCTGGAGCAGAAGGGAAAAGGGAGGGGAATGGGGTAAAGAGTGTCAGGGCTAATTCCTAGGAGCACATGCACAGGTTCAGACCTTTCCTCCTCGTTACTGTAACCTCTGTCTTCCAGCCATGACTGCCTGCTTGCATTAATTACTCCTCCCTCCCTAGATGCATTCATTCCAAGCTACCTTTAGGGTTCAGAGTGCAGAAACCAACTGACCAAGGTTGAAAGCAATTAACAAACAGGTTATTTTAATTAACAACTTCTTTTAACCAGCTGTCCAGAACTGCTATTTTTTTTTTTGTACAGCAAAACTGGGGAGGTGATACACCTCAGTGAAAGGATGGATTGGGACTTCTTCCATTATGGTACTGCCTTTTTTTTGCCTCCCCCTTTTTATTTTTTAAACTTGTGCCAATTTAATACTAAGCACTTCCAGACTGGATTTGAAAGGAGTGTTGAAATACACTGGCTGCATAAATGAATTGTAAATGGCATAGGTTATGGAGAGAGAGCAGTCCTTTTGCTTCTATTAGTTAAGTCACACTACATCGAGACGGGTTTGTTTGTGAATGGCATATTGAGATGCCAGTGATTTCTTGCTGGGTTGTTTTTTTTCTCTTTCTTTTCTTTCTTCCTCCTCCTGTCTTGCCTTCCGTCTTCACACAGATGTGCTTTTTTTTTTTTTTTTAATGTGTGTTGGGCCCTCACTGATGACTTTACTGCTTTATCAGGACCTGGATTTGCAGACAGCAGCAGGCTCAGCCAATACCTTGAGCCCACCCTTTGATTACTGCAAGAGCTAATTAGCTTGACCTGGGTGCTCTAATGACTTTTTCTGCTTTCTGGTCAGCAGAGAGCATGAGCTGACCAAGCTGTCCTCAGAAACCTGGGAAGCAGAAACAATGCTGTAAGTGCCTTAACACTGCCAAGAATGTTCTCTTTTCTGTGTGTTTTAATGACAGGACTATAGTACCACTATGGATGTTATGAGGAGAAGCTTACACCAGTTGTCTTAAGGCATTCATTTAAACTTTGCTGGCCTTGGCTGTCCACCTTGGCTCAATAATATGCTTTCTCATGCAGCTTCAAGCCTTTAAACCCCACTGTGTCAGGTTACATTTTGGCAGGAGGATGACAGAAGGTCATCCTGACGAATCTCCGCTTTGAGAAAGGTTGTTCAACAGTTTAGCCCAGGTCTGCCTCCTAATTTTTGTTCCACAAGTTCTGCTAAAGTCCCCTTTTTCCATGCTAGATTGGCTTTCTTCCTCATTGATGGATCTGCTCTTCAGAGACTTTTATATTGTTATGCTTTTCATAGCTATTGTGTTAGCCAGAATCAATCCCCAGGGTGCAGCTGGACACTTACTCGCAATAGCAATTCTGGAAATAGTTGCCTCATCAACGTTAACACCCTTCCAAGTCAAACTTGGTAACTCTCAAAGTAAGTCCTGACTGCTTTCGGTGCAAATGTGGGCAGGTTTGTCCAGCTTATCCTCAGCAATCCATTATTTTCTCAGCTTCTTAAATTGTGCTAACTGCTTTGCAAGACAATGTCTGGGTTTGAGGGTTTTTTCTTTTTTTTTTTTTCTTTTTTTTGGTCAGCTTTTCATCTTCTCTGTTTAGTTCTGCTAGCCCTCCAAGCTATTCTGTGGCTGTTTTGTATGAACTCCCTCCAAACTGCCATTAGTTTTTGTTTACACAATACAGAATTGAGCATGTTTTTTTCCATAGTAGACTGCACCCGATCAATACAGATAAAACCCATTACTTCCCTATTACTTGCTGTCTCTGCATATGCAGCCTAAAATTGTGGTGACCTTTTTTGCTGTCAGACTGCATTGTGGACTCGCGTCTAATTTACTATCTGCTACAGGCCCTCGGTCTTTCCTACCCAATGCTGCTTTCCAGGTTTGTGTGGTCTGAAGGAATTTTTTTTTTTTATTTAAAACCCCTAAAATTGTATTATTTTTTTCCAAGCTGAATTTCATCTTGTAATTTTTCTGCTTTTGCGTTCAGTCTCTCCATGTCTCAGTTGTCTCTGTCTTTACCAGTTTTCTGAATCTCACGGGTTTTGTAGTCTCTGTAAGTTTATTTGAAAGAAACTGCAACCTTCTTAACGTGATTCCACGTGGAAGAAAAGAGAGGTTTCGCTGCCCTGCATATGTTGTTTTGTTGCAAAACTTTGTTTGCATCTCTTGCACATATACCTCATTAGTAAAGTTGGCAAGTACTGATAAGTAGAAGCTGAGTGACAGGTTGCTTATGAAGAGGTGTCTTGGAGAGTCATTTGCCATGTGATAACTGAATCCCTCTGAATGGATGAGATCACCTGTAGCACCGTGGAAGAAGAGGAGGTGAGCAGAGCAACGTGCTGGAGAACTGCTGTGGCACAGGAACCCAGTGGTCTGGCGAGTAACTACAGAGAGATGCTGAAAGACCAACTGGAACAGATGCAGAAAGGCAGGGAAGTATGGAGCAGCTCACCATGGTGGAAGGATTTTTTAGGTGAACGAGGAAGTCCTGTTATCTGTTGTGTGTGTTTAATTCGGTGTTGGCTGGCACAGTGCCTGCCTCAAGATGAAGACAAGGCAGTGTGGGTATTTCATGTGAGGCAAACGCCCATCTTGTTGATGTGCTTCTACTCATTTAGTTGGCTTCTGGGTCAACTAGACTTTACCTTACTTGCCATAGTACAGCCTCTCTTTTATAGGGAAAATGAGTACCATGGGGTGTATAGTATCTCGGTTTCCTTTCTGGAAAGTGTATGAGGAAAAAGAATTGATTTTCACCATCTCTTCTCTCAGACAAGGATGGATTTTTCTGTATGAGTGAAACTGATTTTTGAATAGATGGGTTTATTTGAACCCTGTGTGCATAGTTCACAGGGAAGTTTCAGGAGATGTTCAGGTCCTTCTGAATCAGTAACGGAGTAAAAAAGCTTCTCCAAATAACTGTGATGTGAAATAATTGAATTTGTCGCAGCTCTAGTAATACGAAATGTGTATTTAAACATGGGTTACAAGATGAAAGAAACTGTGACTCAGAAGTTTTAATTCAGCGGTTTAGCGAATGCCGAATGTTCTCTCTGATTTCCTGGCAGAGCTCAGATTAAAAATTGTTGACTGAGCTAGAAAAAAAAAATTGACCTTGTGTGGTTGATCTTGGGGAAGCTATGGTCACTGTGTGCCAGCTCAGGATCTGGTCATAAGAGTGCAAACTACTCCAGCTTTATGCCTGACATGTCAGTTTTGCTATTCATCTGCCTGCTATTAAGGTCAATGGTACTAAACTGCAGGGTCTGCAGCCAGTGCAGTAGCTTCAGTAGTAATTCTATATATAATGGATGTTTGTGTGAAATGTGCTCATGCTATCAATTAGTTGAGGTTCGCTTCTCCAGCTTTTTAAAATATTTCCATCATTGTGCGAACTTGACAAGCAGAGCTGTAAAGAAAAAGGCGCCATTAAAAACGTAATCAATGAGTTAGGAAAAGGGCATTGTCAGAAAGCTAGGCTTTAATGTCGCCCAGAAATTCCTAATGATGTGGAGAAAGGATTGTGATCTCAGATACGCAAAACTGATTTTTTGACAGGTCAGGTTATCTGAACATCAGTGCCTTCTGAATTGTCAAAGCTTGATAATCTATTTCACAAAACATGAAGGGCCCTGCAGAGCAACATGCAGTGAACATGCCGTATACACCCCAAGGGTCTTGAGATCAACAGCTGGAGAACAGATCCAGTGAAGTAGTTTTTGTTTCTTTTTGCCTCCATTATAGAATATACGGGACTAACTCCGTCCCAGGTGTGATTATAACATTTTTCTGCACCTGCAGACTCTTGAAAGATGTCTGTCCTGTCTTCTTGAGCTGACTCCAGAATAATTTACTGGAGATGTTTACTCTTGTGTGTCAGGGTGTCTGGTGAGGGATGTAACGTGCAATCAGGCAGAACCAAGATAATGCCACGAAACTGTGTGTCAACTGCTGGATTACTGCCGCGTCCAGTGCCTAGTTAGCATCTTCCTGCTATTCCCAGCTGACTTTGGAACACGTTTGCGTGGAGGCCAGATACTTCTGTCCAAGTTTTGAAAGAAAAAGGAAGCTAAACTAGAAGGTATTTTTTTTTCTGAAAATAAATTTTAAATGCTTTCTTCCTCTTTGTAAAATGCTTATGTGTGACTACAGTTTGGTGAACTAGCACTGTTAATAATGGAGAGCCCAGGACAGTAAATACAACTAATGTTTCTGCAAAGAAATACTCATATAACATAGACTAATTTTGATCTCATTTACTCCTGATGCTAGGCTGCATAAGTTCTATGGAGGTTGCTGATTTACTCTGGAATAAATAGTAGCAGAATTAATTCCAGCTGTCTATGCGATCCATCAGGATACACAACGGGATGTAAAGCTACAACTGCCTGAATGTGAGATTTTTGGTTACTGAAACTGTACTTTGTGCATGACTTATTACGGACATTGTCTCTCACAGCCTGTGACTGGGAGGGTGCACGATCCATTTCCATGTAAAGTGTGTAACTCGTGCCAAATTATTACAGATAGATTTATGATACAGGCAAGAGACTGAAAGGAAACAGTATGTCAAAAATGAATTACAAGTCAAGAAGGAAAAAGAAATGTAAAACACTTGGGCGGCAGCCTGTATCTTTTAAATATTTTAAGTAGAAAATCATATTTCACTTGCTCTGGGCCTTGGTCTGGGCAAGGTACTTAAACCAATTCTTCAACGGGCACATAAGTACTAGAAGCACAACTTTTTCTCTACTGCTTTCCTGGGATTGGGTTTAAGATTTCAGGAGAATGGTGCCAGCAGTAGTATTTTCTCATTTTTTCTTAAACCATTTGCAAACAGCAATTATTGGGGCATAATCCACATTGCTTTCATTTCTTCTATTATTTAAACACTTGCAAAGAACACCAGCTAGGAGCTTTATTTGGCAGGGTAATTACACGGCATGTAATACTGACGAGAATAGAGATGAGCAAAATATCTACTTGGATTAAGAGTAAAACTTCCTTGCAGTTTCTTCCCATCTGCGTATGTGAAAATTAGGCAGACCAAACTTTGCTGTCCTGGATAATTCTGAAAAATTGAATTTCAGGCTGGCACACTTCTATATTTTTGTAAGATGGAGCATACCCTCCTAGTTGTTGCATATGAAGTGCTAAAAAAAAATAATTCTGCACAGTTGAAGCCACTGAGATATAAAATATTTTTTTATGAAACGTAGACCAAAATGCAAACAAATACTGAAAATATATAGTGAAGAAGATTACCAAGGGAAAATCAGCTTCTCTGCAGTAAATTTTACAGCGGTTCTTTTACTAATGGAAGTCATATGCCTATACCAGAAACAGAGAAAGGTATTTCATCTTACATGTTCTAGTTCATTTTATTTATGACCTCGGTTATAGATATTCAGACCCTTTTTTTCTAATGTAATATGTGGCTCCAGTTGCATACCAATGACATTCACTTGCCATATTTGTGACAAATTGCAATCAGTAGAATTCAAGAATTCTTTTCCTGTTTATTACAAAGAACATCCAAATATTGGCAGTGTGAAGGACACAGATATATACTTGCACGACCTATTCTGGAAGTTGTGAATGTGATTGTGTCTTTTTTTCTCCAAAGTCCCTCTTGCATCATCCCAGATCAGTCCCACTTGGTGAGAGGTGTCACGCTAGCCCAGAACAATGAAACCACTGACCTGCTGGCCAGCATCTGCTGGTTTACTGGTTTGCCAGTTGCTGTTGGAAAAGTGGATTATGGCTGAATTTGGACTCAATGGAAACATTAAACAGTCTTTCCCTCCTGCCTAGCTGGTGCACTTTATGAAACAGGTAGGAACGTAACAATCCCTGAGGTATCAGCTCCTCTTCTGGCTTTGGTGGAACTGGTGTCTGGGTCAATGTAAAGATGGGGAGGAATGAGAAAATATTTAGTAGATGGGCCAAGTTGACCCATTTTTTTTTTCCCCTCAAAGAAAACTGACTCATTACTTATTTCCTTTTCCCCCCCCAAAAATCTGTGGTGTGCTAAGAAAGCCACGATGGTAAAAATGCTAAAAGTTATTGCTCTTGTTTATTCACTGTAAATGATTCTCTCAACTTAAGTCAGAACATAATGTGCTTGAATGACTGCACCTCCCACACTGTGCTGCTCTGGGTGGAAATAGATTTACAGGAGATGTTCTGCGTTCCCAGTTTCATTTTCTTCTCTAAGTGCAAGCCTTTGTTAAATCTAGGAACTCTTGTAGACTTTTTATGAAGGATCATAAGAAGTTAAGGTTTACAGAAGCCAATTAGTTCTGCTCCATCTCTCTGCCAGTGCGGAGTTGTAGTATACAGAGTAATTTCTAGTGCTTTGTCTAGCTAATTTTTAACATGGGCATGTAGTGTTTTCACAGTTGAACAAAGGTTGTTTTTTTTTTTTTTTTTTTAACTCTTCCCCCCTCCACGTTCAGCCTAAAATGTTCTTTATCTTGCTTTCATCCCATGACCCCTTGTTACACTGCTATGTGCCACACTCCGCAACTAGATTTGCTTTTTGGTGTTCACAGCATGTAGGTGCATGTGGAAGGTTGTTGTATTTTGGCTGTATTCTGTTTCTTTTCAGAGAAGGGAGGTCAGAAATATATACTATTGAACCCCTACCATGTGCTATGCAATCAGTTACACTGCTTGGAGGAGCACTGGTGACAGGCTTTGAAGGCTTAACAAGTCACTTTGTTGCAATGAGCTGCTTTTTTCCTGTATTATTCCATGTTCTCCTCACTCCTGTGCTCACAGTAGGTGCCAGACTTTTTCTTTTTTAGCCTCTCCTTATTTGAATTCTTTCTCTTTTAGCTTCCCAATTCCACAATAAACTGTAACAAGGCAAAGATGTAGGCACAGTAAATCACTTCTTTTGGCAGAGTAGGAAAGTTTGTGCTTTCATTCATAATCCTCTTTACATACTCCAAATTACTTTTTTTTTTCTCAGCTTTTCTCCTTTGTATAGTGTTTTTTCTTGTTTATTTTTTTTATTTTGTTAATGAAGCTGCTGTCTTATACACACTGTGCTGAAGGTATCTGCTCAACCTCCCATAACATGCCTGCTTTTACCATTGTTGTTCAAGGGATGTGGTCAGATCAAATTTGGCCACAAAAACAGGCTCCAAGTCCCTGTGAGACCTAGGGGTGTTGGAGTTTGCTTTTTTTTCTTAGCAAATTTGGTAGAAACAGCGTGTGTAATTTCAAATATATATTTCAAAGAAATACAGAAAACAAATAGAAATTTCTCTAATAACATTGACCTAGTACACTGTCAAATATCTCTTTGAAGGTGACAAACATAAGTAAAACTGACTAGTCTGACTATTTAACAGAAGATGCCTATGGAAAAGAAAGAAACCATACTAATGAAACTACGCTCTCTTCCCTGACACTGATCAAAACATGTTCTCCTGAGCAGCTTTATCATCTACTGATACTGCTTGTTTGGAAATATCGTCCTGTTGCAGTTTTACTGCTTTTACTGTGATCTGGAAATAGATTAAATAAGATGGATATAATTTGCAGCTGGGGTAACCGAGTGGACAAAGGAATATTGAGAAATATGTTCTGCCCACACACCTTGTTTCACTCTAGATCATTGCGTGATCCTTGCAAAAACCCTCTTTCACAAAACATTTCAGCTGATGCACGGTGACGTTTCACCCACAGTTCTGGGTGCCTTGGACATTTCCACACCCTCTTTTTGAACATTGAAGATGCTGAATTTTTCCCAAATTGTAGATGTCTTGAACGCAGCATACTTCTTCTGTGTTACTTGCTGCTGTAAACCCTGAGTTTAGCTCGTATCATCCTGAACAAAAGGAGTTTGGGAACACCATCTCCACAGCGGTGTGCCCACTCTTCCCACTTGAGCTCAAGGTGTCAAACTAACTGCAAAGCTAGACCTGCTGATGTTAGGCGGGTGTGGGAGGCTGCTATAGCTGTGCGCATGTCTCTCGTGTTTTCGCAGTGTTTTCTGTTGGTAAGTCCTTCAAAAAGAAAATCATGGTTGCTGTTTTATAGGTACAAAAGCAAGGCACGTATTATAATTTTTCAAGTGAGTGGCCAGGCCAGGAATAGCACATGGCACTGTGGAATTCAAGGCCTATTAGGTGACAAAAGAGTATGCTGGCTGGTGTTTAAAACTGTAAAAGGATATAGAGAAAGGTCAATTTCTAGTAGTATTTGTGACCAGCATGGCTTTTGAAGACACTACAAAAGTCTGCTTCACAAATGCAGTTCAAAGATAAAATATACAATACTCTCAATTCTGCTCTTCACTTCCGGTAACAGAAGTAGTTGTTGCATCTGTTTTTGCTTCTCAGGTTCCAAAATCTTTCACGTCTTGCTACTGAATGAATAAATTAAGTCACTGAGTTACTACTCCTTGCAAAAGGCTGGAAACCTTAATGTGGACTTTTTTTTAATTTGTCCCTTATGTGGATAGAACCAAGAAGCATGAAATGTTTCAGTTGATAAAAGATCATTTGTCCCAATTTGTGCAACTCATTATTTATCTAAAATCCTTGGACTTGACTTGGGGAATTAGATCTTGTCACATTGCTTGATTTTTAAGGTAGCCGAGCTGCTACTTTACACAAGCAGGATGTAAATTGTTTTCCTGTGAAGTTTTACCTAAAGCATCAGTAAATGACACTTTTAGAAGTGACTTATTTTTTCCAGGTGCTTATATGCCATATAATGATGGAGGTTGCACCAGGCACCAGGGTACATGCTTGTAATCATTTTGGTTTGCCGTCTGAAGAGGGACGGACTCTTGACCATCTCTCTGGGCTCTTGGTGCAAGCTTCACAATCAAATTCAGAGGAAAGCTGATGAGGTATTTCAAAATGCAGCAGAAGTCATCTAACACAAAGTGAGTAGGTTTTCTCTGAGTTTGAGAGAAAGCTGAATCCTGATTAGTGCTTGTGGTGCACTCCTCATAGGATGCTGGCCAGATAAATGCCCTCAGCTGATGGAGCCGTTACAAATTTCACCAGGTCCTCAAAGCGTTTCCCCCTGCTGGATTATCGTTATTCCTGCCTTGTCCAGGTTGAGCGGTAGCCAGCTGGCTGCCTTCCAGAAACCAATTTCTGCCAGACATTGTTTGAGGTTGGCAGCAGCCGTGTCTGGGTCGGGAAGGAAGGAGATAGAGCTGGGTGTCATCAGTGAACCGATGGCAGTGCAGCCCGTACCGCTTCATAGATGCCCTGCAGCAGCTGATGAACCAGAGAGCTGGATGGAAGTGAACCCAGCAGGAAAATCTGAGGATGCGCAGTTGCCCAGCAAAAGAGTTGAAAGAGCATATAATCTCACGTGGAGAGTGAAGGGAATGTCTGGAACTTCTCCCTGTGGATTTTTGTGCTCAGTAGTGTGTAAATCTCATAGTGAGCAGGTTGTTCTGGGCAGTGTTTTCACTCAGCCAGTGTAAATCCCTGTGGCCTGGGTTGTGAGCGATGCTGGTGTTGCTCAGGCAGCAGAATGTAAAGGGTGTTGACCTGCTTTCGGAAATACCTCTAGTTTCAGCAGGCACTTTCCAGCACATCACAGGTATTTGTCAGGCCATGAAGGATAGTTAGTAAATGAAGAGATTTAAGTATACAAGTGCATGGGTTTTGTACAGCCTCTGATGTCAATATATCCACTTTAACACGTGGCTCCTTGAATTCATGTTTCTCTGGTGGGAATCTGCAATTCTTGTACTATAAGCCATTGCTTCTGCCCTGTTTTAGGTGTAACCCCTATCGAATTGTGCCTGAGAAGGGCTAAAGAGTTAGAGAATGGAAATGTACCTGGAATGACTTGCAACCTTCAGTAAAATGAAACCAAGCAGGCAAGCGTGAAACGCAGGACATCTCTGGAGGTATCCTGAGGAGAGAGAAGAAGAGAGAGATGCCATGGTTTGAGCCCAGGAGTAACACCTCTCCCTAAGGCATCATTTAAAATGAATATTTTGAACACAAGGCTGAGACTTGAGTGGATTAGTATTGCGTAAAATCTGTGAATTCAGTGCGAGCTGCTACTTTAACGCAATGTCTTTAGGACATGAACTCATTATGATAATGATGTGATTGGTGAGAAGAAATTCAGAGAGTTTTGCTCTGCAGAGTGGGCTGCTAAGAAGAAATAGGATTATGAGTTTAATACTTTATTGAGCATTTCTAACATGTAAATTGCATATATTTAGACTCCTTACATACCAAAAAACTGTTGTTAAACGTTGCATCTGCTTGCTTTACCTGTAGCAGAAGTCCACTGACATTGGCCAGCTGGCTATGCTGCTGCTTGGAGTAAAATATTGCCGAAGAGAATTTGTTGGGAAAGGATATGGACTAAAATACCAATAAGAAAGTTTTCACATAAGTGAACTGTAAACGCTTAAAATTAAGCTATGTGCAGAACTTAAATGCTGCTGTTTGTTAGCAAGACACAAGCTGTCAAAACGCCATCAGTGGTGGCTTGTGGACAGCAGGTTTTTGAAATAAGGCTTTGGAAAAGTGATGTATTTAAACTTGTATGTGCATATTTGTGTTTTGGGTGCTACAAGGAAGCGCTGTGATTTCACAGATCTAGGCTAACGGTTGATAGTTCTGACTTTGAATTGCTACCTGACAGTCTTCCTAGGGGTTTTTATGCCTTCTCATACCTTATGTTTGAGAACAAAAATCAAAGAGCAAATCATATCAATTGAGTCATTTTACTTTAAACTGGTAGGGGAATTACCTAAACTGCTAGATGTTGTTTCTAATTATCTGGATTTGATAAGTTGCAAGCTACAAATTCAGATTTTCAAAATAATTTGGAAAAGCAATTGTTATGGTTTTCCAGGCTCTGAAATAAATGAAAATTTTCCTCTGAAGATTTTCCTTAAACAAACAAACTCTGGAAATCAATGCCATACAGTCTTAGGTATAGGAAATTGCTGTATTATATAAAAGAAAATGTTGGAGTTGTATACTTGTGAACTCGTGCTGTCTCATTCAGATTTTCAGAGGAATTTTCTCTCTTTAAATATTAGGGTGCAAGTATTTTAGTTTAAATTGTAGAACTGTAGATAAGCTTCTAATTCTTGCAGTGAGTCTTTGCATTTGGTCTAGTAGATGCAAAGAGTCTATAATAGGTATTTCTCTAGAGAAAATGTAGGTGTATGCCTGTATTCACTCGTACATTAAGTAATAGTGCGAAGATGGTTATAGAGCGTTTAAAGTCCTGGTGTACACTGAATGATGCATCACAACACCTATGGCAGCATTTAAAGAATCAGTTCAGCTGGAACTCTGTTAGTTATTGGTTAAAAAAAAAATCTGTTCTTCTCCCTCCTCCTTTTATGGTGCTGTAGAAAACAAATCATTTGCTTGTTTTGTATGACTTAGCAAGTCCATATCGCTGGCCAATCCAGAGGTAACTATGTTCATTCAACTTCTGTTGGGAGTAGCAGGGAAAAAAATCCTTAGCATCACTCCAGATCAAATCCTCTTGAGATTTATTACATTATAGTAGAAGATAGCTCATTATTATTTAAAGCAGTAAGCTGACTGAATAACACACTAGGGCAAATGCAGGGACCTTGCTGGCTAATAGAGCATTTGTGATGAGGTTATGATTTTCTTCTGCATTCTTGTTGTTGCAATATGCAGTGGTTTAACTTCTCTTTTACTCTGTGAGTTAATTACCAGTGGTTTACTGTAAGTGCTCTTTGTAACTGTCTATGACAGTTAAGATTGCGTGGCTGCATGGGGTTGCACAGGGTTTCTCCTGACGGGCAGAAGGCGATTGTTATTAACCAGTGAGATGGCTGACAAGGATCATCAGGGTTTGACAGTCTCACAGAGGACATGTGAACAGAAGCCTTATACTCTTCTTGAGTACTTTCAGAACTCACTTATCTGGCAGGTTTTGAGGGCATTTTGAATCAAACTTGCCACATAGCTGGTAGATTTTTTCCATTTCCCTAGATTATTTTTTGAGTGTTTCTTCTACCAGATGAAGAAGCAAGAACCTTTGTTTCTTGCGAATGGTGCGTCTAGTTCAAAGGGTGAGTGTGTCTCTTTTTTTTTTTTGTGTTTTATGTTAATTGCCACTTAAATTAGTAGGAAAATAGTTTGCTGCTGAGAAAGCTGTCTTTTAAAGTCAAGGATGTCTACTTCCGTTGCCAAATATGTGGGGACCTGCTTGCTTGTACAACTTTTAAAATCTCAGCTTGAGAGAATTTTAGCTTTTCTTTCTGGGCTCCGTGGGTTCTTCCCTAGAAACTACCATCCCTATCAAAGAGAGGTTCCTGTGAGACTTCCACAGTAGATGTAGGCTCAGAAATAGGACTTTAATTCAGCTGTCAAAGATTCCAAACATCTTCATAGATGTCCATCTAGGGAAAATGATCACATCTATGTATGAAATATACTGCATTTAAAAATATTGACTCATTGCATTAAACCAAGATGATAAAGTCTTTTGCTGATAAATACTTTACCATTAATGATGACAGTCAGTAATTGGTGCTGGTAGATTTCAGTGTAATTTATGCGGAGACCCATCAACCATCTCTGAATCCCCCCCGTTTTCTATGCTAGCTTGGAAAATGCAGCCTTTTCCCCATTTTGAGACGGGCTTCAGAGCTCTGACAAGTATTGTGCTTTCATCCTGGTGTGCATCACCACTTCTATGGAGGAGAAAGCCGGCCCGATGAAAATGAAGATAAAAAAGCTCTGATATTCATGAAAAGCTGGGGAAGATCCATGTTCGCAGTAACGCAGGTGAGTCCTCCCCAGTCTGCTGCCCCCTGAGCCGGGAGGGACCTGTGAGCCCAGGGCAGAGCATCAGGACCATGACCTGACCTTTCCTGCCCAGGGAAGAATCAGAGGAGCTCCCAGCTCTATCTTTCTTCTGGGAAGGGCAGACCTTGTTCCCTTATGGACAATATGGTCTTTGTTTCTACTGTAATTTGGAAGGTGGTGCCCAGATAGGGGTTCTTAGGGTCATTAGGAGGAAATGAGTGTGTGTGTTGCAGTGAGCTGCACCACCAGCACTGGTTACTAAAACCAGCAGTGTTAGTACTTACCATATAATAACAGTATTATCTGCTGGCATCTGACGTATTATTAGATTGTATAATATGTTGACAGTACTGATGAAGTCTGGTATGAGAAACAAAATTGTTGCCTTATGCAATGGGAAGGAGCATTGCTGACTGGGGCTGTTAACTCCTTAGGGCAGGAGCTGCTCTGATCTCTGCCAGAGACTCCTGGCTCCACTGTAATTTAGGTCATCGCACACACTGTGGCTTGCTGCTCTTCAGGGAGGTGAATCATTTAGTTTTATAAATCTTAGAATTTCTTCCTGAGTGATCTCCCTCTGGTTGTGTTCAAGACAGTGTTACAGGCCCTCATTGTGTGAGTACATGACACCAAAACCACTTTTCCATATAATCTATTTCCTACATTCTCTTTGACTCTGAAGCTGGACTTGTTTCTTAACTGAGTAGCTAATGTTTTTAAGAAGTAGGCTTATTTCTTGCTTGAACCATGTGCAGAGAAGAGAATTTTTTAGCTGCGGTATGTAAACAAGACAGTACAACCAGTGTCAAGATTGAGAACATATAGTTTGAGTGTTTATTGTTCAAGCAGATCCTACATGTAACTTCTCCTGCAGATACCAAATGTTGGTCTGGAAGTCTACTTCCTTGTGGGTCACAGAAGATGAGGTTCCTTTTTGGTGGAAAAAAATACCTTAACAAGCCTGTAGCCACTCGTTTCTTGCTACAGCTAGGCTGCATAAAGTGCCTCTTTGCAAATGGATTGTGGTTATGGAGGTGAAATTCGTGTCCTTTTCTGTGATAGTGCCAACTTAAACCCATAGAGATAAAGGACGTAAGACCAAATGTCACATGTTTTTCAAGTTCTGTCTACCATCCCAAGCTTTTAGGATCCCCCACTTTTACTTTCTTGTGGAGTGAGTGCTTTTTCAAGTTTACTTTCTAATAATCTTTCTGTTGCAAATCAATATTATCGAGAGCTCTCTCCTGAGCGTAGCTGAAATAAAAAGTAAGCTTTGGGTTTATGTCCTTTGCACAGATTTCCATGCCAAAGGTGCTCTGACCATGCTGTGAAGGCTTGAATGGATGGGGGACAGGCCTATTGTGTCATTGTGAGGCATGGTATGTTTAAAGTACTGCTTATTGATGACTGCTATGTGAAAACAACCTGTTTGTTACTTATCAGAAAGGAAGAAAGTACATCTGAAGTTCACTGTCATTGTGAACTCCTGGTGTATTTTTATACCTGATTTTGTAGCCATGTAGCCTCATGCTACCCTAGATATTGAGGCAGGGTTGGCACTCAACTCTTACCATATTTCCCACCTAGAACCTGCAGCTTCAGTAACCAATGTCCATTAAGAACTTGATAATAAATCTGGTCATAATCTGCTGGAAATATGAGACAGGGATATGGAAAATCAAGGGTCAGCTTAGGGAAAAGAAGCAGCTTGATGCTAGTGCAGAGCTTGTGTTTCATGCCTACAGACATAGTCTGCGCTGCATTTCTTTGGCGTGCTTAATTCGCCTGAGCAACACGCAAAACTACGTATGAAAATTCTGCAGGTATCACCTGGTGGAAGAGGTGGGGGAATGAAGAGCTGTGCTGGTGGTGAGATTCAGTGGGAATTCCCTAGCACATGTATCAGGCCACCAGACATGCGTCATGTGCAGCATTTGTACGTCATATGATGTGAAGCACTTGCCTGGATACAAACGCAATGATGACTTACTGGTGTGTAACCCTGGTGTTGGAGAGCCTACCCTGAGTGTGCCCTCTTGAAAAAGATATGGATGTTGGGCAGTGTGCTCTTTACCATCTATAGATGGCTTAGCTTGTTATTGGGGGAAGAAGCAGGGGCATAGAGAAAAAGCCTCTTGCCTTTGCTTCTCTACTAAGTAGTGTTGCTCGTTTAATGGATGGGTAACAGGAACGAGTGTAAGAGGACGCCATTGTTAATGCGAACTCCTGCAGTTTTTATTATACTTGCACCCGCTATAGTTAGGGTTGAGCAGCTGTTTCCATTATGAACTCCTATTTCAGGGGTTTATAACTTGGTTGTAAAAATTTGCTCCAGGCTAAACTGTAACTTACTGGATCTTAGCCTGGGAGAATTTTCTTAAACAAAACTTCAAAAGAGCTCTTCCATCTAGTCATTGTTCTGCAAGTTCACACAGAAGCTAAATTTTACTGAAAAGCCTCGAGATCTGTCTGTAAAAACTGAGTTGATTACATTTCCCTCTGTCACAGTTTAAAAAAAAGCGGTTGGAACTGCTTTGCAAAATATGGCTGAAGAATGTAAGCAACTAAGAGAGGAATGCCACAGTGACTCAGCTGATGTCCATTCAGTCTGGTAGTTGTTGGGTTATGAAAGTTTTCCTTTGAAAAGACAGCAATGTGTTATTGCCATAGCATGAAAGAGTGCTGGATTTGCTTTTACTCATAGGATCTATGAAGGTTTAGTGCCTGTATATATTGAACTGCACCTACATAATACTAGCACTGAATTCACACTTCGTAGCATACTATTTCTGCAAAGGTGTCTTATAATGTGTGCTTGGCTGTACGTGTGCGTGAGCCCCCTGTGCATATCGTTTCTTTCAGATCTTAGAATGCCATCGCTGGTCTGCCTGAATTGTTTGATGGCCTTTAACCGCCTTTGAATAATGGTTTGCTGAGATTTTTGAGAAGGTGCAGTCACACTTGGTAAGGACACATTTTATCTATAAAAGAGATTGTCCCTTGGCCCTTCCAGTGTGTTGCATTGGGAACTGGTGAATTTCACCAAAAACCCAAGTGAAAGTTGCATTAAGATTATGAAGAACTAATTCTTAATACATTCAGTCTTCTGTTTGGCCTGCTAAATTACAGCTGTAAGACATCAAGGACATGTGAAATTCCTGCTCACAGGTTTGTGTGTGCCATCATCTGTTGTCAGGTTTGCAAAGCTGTTTAGATACACAAAGCTCCAAACTCCCTCAGTTTCCAGGTGTAGGAACAAGTTGTTTCGGCAGTTGTCCAATGTAATTGAAAACACATCTGAATATTTCCTTCATTGGCATCATTCTTGGGTGACCTGAGGAAACCTTGTGATGACCTTGTCCAATGACAGGACAAGGGGCAACGGGTACAAGCTGGAACATAGGAGGTTCCACAAAAATATTAGGAAAAACTTTTTCCCTGTGAGGGTGACGGAGCCCTGGCACAGGCTGCCCAGGGAAGGTGTGGAGTCTCCTTCTCTGGAGTCCTTCAAACCCCGCCTGGATGTGTTCCTGTGTGACCTACTGTAGGTGATCCTGCTCTGACAGGGGGGCTGGACTAGATGATCTTTTGAGGTCCCTTCCAACCCCTGACATCCTGTGATTCTGTGACCTCTAGGTCTCAGTGTAGGCAGTATGGCCAGTGCTGCATGGGAATATAGGGCTGGACCAAAGTTGGGTTTGGTACTTAATATCAGCTGTGTACTAAGATTTGTTCTTTTTGATGATCTTTTTGATGTAAAACCCCTGAATTTTTAGTATGATGGATTGCTCTTCAGGTTTTAGATGTTATTCTGAACCAAAACTGCCGAAGTGGGTAAAGATACTTCCATTTGTCCTAATCTTCTGAAAATAGGTAGAGAAGAATATAAGAATCCAGTTTTAATTTGAGCATCTTTCATATCTCTGCACCACTCAAAGTCACCAATTCTATTCTTTTGACATGATTTTACTAGAAAGAATGAAATTACCCCATCCTTTGTGAAGCTGTTTTGTAATCTTAGCTATTCATCGAGGAGGCAGTCTGTGGGAAGGAGTATTTGTAGATATTGGTATTTTACAGCTTCTTGATATCTCCCTGGGCTGCTCCTAGTGTGGCAATGAATGCCACTACTGAGTTCTCTCTGCCACTGGCTAAGCTTCTGTGACATGTTCCAGATCGTAGTATGAGGGATGTTAATTCATGGTATCGTTATTTAGAAGTATACAGAAAGAAAATAGCTAAGGATGTAAAATATGGTTATAACCTGCTTAGACACCAGCACAGAAATATCTTCCAAACTACGCCTACTGAAGCAAATAATTTCTTTATCCGAAAGTCCGAGAGTATAAGGGAAATGCAGTGAAAAACTCTGCTTATATGACAAATTATCTCTTTGCTCTTCCGCTCAGATTCTACACACAAGGATGCAGTCTCAAAACCTAGAGCCTATTGCTGAAGATAAGATGACATCTTCTTCTTTGTCATTGGGGAGGGTGTCATGTGAATCTGACTGCTCTCCCAGAGCAATCACAGCTGCACAGGGTAAAGAAGGTTTCACACGGGCAGAGCCACGTAGTCTTTCTAGGTCTAAACCAACAGTTCATTCTGTTGGAAATGAATAAATGAGCAGATCAACACAGGGTCCTGGCATTGAGAAGTCCTGTCAAGGTACTATCGCATTTATCACATTTATCACAAAGCTGTCATACTTGTCATCAACAGTTTCTCTGTTTAAGCCCGTGGTTCAGTTATAATAAATTGCAACATTGCTATGATTGTCAAAACTCACATTTTCTTAATTTAAATACAGAGAAAAATAATTTTCTTAAGTAATAATGGGGAGCAGGCGGTGTCTGAATTAGGGTGGAATGCTATGTATAATAAAGATAGACTGCAAATCAGGACCTCTAAAAAAACCTTCTCTTCAAAACAATTTTTGTGGGCTTTTAAAAAATAACTATACGTAAATGTAGATTGGAAAATAGGAGGTCACCAGTTGGTGAATTAGTTATACCCTGACACGTCCCTGTCCCATGAAACGTATCTCGTGTGACTAAAATGAGGTAACAGTGACTGCAGCTACATGGTGGGCACCAGTCTGCCCTGTGATGAGAAGGGACTTCAGGGCACATACAAGAGGATGTCTTATCCCATGGCCTGTAGTGTGCATATGTTTTGTGGATGTTCTGGCTGACAGTAAGCTGTGCCCAAATGAATTGCCCTGCCAGACAAGGACGATAGAGTGTCTGGTGTTTTCAGCTCAGATCTTGTAGAAGAAAAACCCTGGGACCTTATTTGAAAGATGTAGAAAGGAACAAATGAGATAAGGAGAGGCAGCAGGACAAACAGCAAGGGCTGATGCAGTCTTCAGCCCTATTGGGGATTTCGGGTGCCCTTGGAGTGCTGGGTCAGGAAAGCTGTGGTTTCTGACCTGTAGTTAGGACTTCCCTCAGCTACTCTGACCATATACACACAGAACAGCCGCAAAGCTAGTAACGTATGACATTGTCTCACTTTCCTCTGGACACAGGCTCCGGAAGTGTATGTCTTCTCATGACACCTCCTAATGGTGTTTTCTGGAGATGTGCCACTGTGATCTCCCTCAGGCTTTACTCTTCTGTTCCTCTGGTCTTCCTCCTGTTCCCCAGTCTCTCTCATCTCCTCTTCCAGGTGGATTTCTACCTCCACTGTCTGTGTTCTGCACTTGGAGTTCATCTGCTACTCAAAGCAGTCCCTTGAGTTATCTCAATCATTTCACCCTGTCTCAGGTCCCTGGCACAGGATTCTTGCATCGAGAATCCTACCCCCCACGTGATCCCATTTTTACTGCCTCTTGGATGCCCTTTCCTGCATTAGGTTTCTCTGCTTCCTATTGCACGTCACCACAGCTTCCCCGTCCCTCCCACAGTGCCTCAATAGTTCTTGACAAGGAGGCAGTGGGCTTGATCCCTCAATAGAAAAGCACTGTTCTTTGTAAGGTTAAAAATCTGATGGGCTTCTGACTTGCATTAGCTAAAGCTGTGGTACCCACTCTGGCTAATTTCAGGTTCAAATACCTCTTATAAAAGAGATCAAGCCAACACGCAGACAAAATTATAGTGTTTTAACACTAAATGTAGTATTTCATGTTTAGATGATCATTTTTACTGCTCAGGTAGGGTACTGTAGAAGTGAACTCAACCCAGTTAATGACCATAAATAATAATGACGGCATTATTCTTTTGTCTTGTCCTTTGCACACACTAATCTGCTCTGACAGCCAGCTTTGCTCTTTTATTAACTCTCCGTCAGCTGTAATCAGTGATGGTGAACTCAGGCAGCAAAACTTACATGTGCCAAGTCCCAGAATTTTTTATTATTTTTTAAAAAATTTTTTTCTGAAGCACTTCTGAAGAACTTCAGTTTTGTGCGTCTTTGGGATGGCAGTCAGGAGAAAAGCATGGGGGGAAGAGGGTGCAAATGTGCTTTTTTATGTTGTGACTTATCACGCTGAACAGAATTCCTAACATCCCAGGATAGTTCCATCTTTAGTTACTCTTCCCCTCCTTCCTGTCTCCTGCCTATTTTCAAAAAGAGTAAATACATAACAGGAATTGTATAAGCCACATTCTTGATTAAATCTTTTGATTGTTTTTATTTTTTTTTTTAAAAGCTAGAATCCAGTGTTTGGTTTGGGAGGGAGGAGGAGCTTAATTGATCATTTTCTAGCTCTTGTGACAATGCTTCAGCCTATTTTAATGTATGATTTATGGCAATTACTAATAGATTACTCGGAAGTTGATGATTAAAGTGGAAATTTCTTAGGAGAAGGGTGATATAACTGAGGTCAAGACCTCCTAGTGACCTTGAGTGTAACTATTACCCTTCTAGGTTAGTTGCAATTGGAGATCAAAGTGTTGGTACAGGAAACATATTTGGTCCTGAGCTTGTCAGCTGGGGGCTGTTGTTTGACAACAAGGTAGACATGGTAGTTGGAAGGGAAATAAGTGTTTCCTTGCAGTTTTTCTTTTGCTCACGGATAAAGGCAGGATAAAACACTCAAAGTGTATTTCAGGGTATATAAAAGTATGCACTGCATTACACATTAATATATATGAAATTTAATATATAATATTATATTAAAATATATTAAAAATCAGAGTAAATAAAAAGTGGTATTTAAATTGTTTTTCATAAGGAATTCTACTTCTTACCTGAGCAAAACATTACTTCTCAAACAATTCAAGCTGGCGGTTGCAGCTGGTTCTTCAAATGTGGTAGCAAACTTTTTTCTTGCTCATTTACAAAGCTGAGAAACTTTGCTTTGTCTCCAGGGGTCCTATTGTTTTAGTTTGTGTGGGTACATGTTGCAAGGAGGGGAGAAGGGGCATATACTCATGGATCACAGAGCATTTTATAGTTTGTCTTAAAGGGGTGTACATGTTGGCCATATGTCAGCACACCAGTGCTTTGCTCAGATGCAAAGGAGAAAAAAAAAGCCCACAGCAAACCAGAAATACTTCTTTCTGAATGGCTGTTCATGTTGAGGGGCTGATACCTTCCAGGGGTTTTTCACCTAGATAAGAGTGATAAACACTCCTGGTTACTGAGTGTGCCTCATTTGCAGCTCATGCTCATGTTTTTTAATGAAGAAATCTTTGATTTGAGTGCCTCTCCCAAAGCATGCTTTTGTGGGGGCAAGGAGCTGCGGCTTAGGAAGAGTTTGTGTTGGCTGTGCACAACACCTTTGCACTCCAGCCTTCCCTCTCTTCTTTGTGCTGGGTCTGCAGAGGTGAAGGAAAAGATACAACACTTGAGTCATAAAGACGACCTATGCAGCAGAATTAAAAAAAAGAAAAAGAGTTATTTCCCAGAGAAAAAAAAATTACCTTTTTAATCTCGGTGCAAGTGCGCTACCTGGGCTTTACTGAGCTGCTGCTGAGCTGTGGTGGTGTGTGTTTGGGTGATGTGGAGGTGAACTTTTTGTACCGTTTTTCCATAGCTGCAGGTCTCTTGACTTGGAGACTGCCGCATGGGGACACAGGCTCTTTGTCACGTGTGAAGTTCCAAGTGTCTCCAAGCAGAGCCTGGGTCCTTTGGAGCTATTTGTTACGTCAAGGCTTGAGTTTATGAAGAGTTCTACCATCGCTTGAAGACAGCCTTGTAAAAATCCCATCCTAATAGCGATAACGTGAGTGGCATTTCGGGAGCATGTTGAAAGATCTGCTTCACAAGGACTTTTTCTCTTGGTGTGCTTTACTGAGCTGATGGAGCTGTAAGACAACTTCACATATGCAAGAGGTAAAGCTTGCGCTGCAAGAATGGGTGCGTGTGCAGTTACACAGTTTTCAGTAGGGCTCTGTTGTCCTTGAAGGGCCGTTGCTGAGCTCTACTGCAAATATGCCATGACAGCAGGTACTACAAAAATAGAATTAAAAACTCATGATAATGGCTCAGGCAGCCCTGTCAGGGCGTCCTGATTACGTGTTGTTCTTGTTGGTTTTGACTGAAGTTTCCATAAAGAAGACGCTGATGACTGAAAAGTAACTTTTTGAACACCAAATACCTCTAGAAGAGGTCAAAAAGGATTTAAAGAAAAAAATAATCCTGCAAGAATAAAAAAATATCTTTTTTTTTTTGTGTGTGCCCTCACCAAATAGCTCTAGAAGAGGTCATAAAAAGGATTTAAAGAAAAAAATAATCCTGCAAGAATAAAAAAATATCTTTTTTTTTTTGTGTGTGTCACTTAAAAGATATTTTTTTTTCCCCCCACTCCCCAGCGTCCTGAGCTTTTACCGAATATTTCTCCAAAACATTCCTCTATTTGCTATGAGTTTATAAAATGCCTCATCAAGAACCAAGGCAAGGTTTTCTTGATTCCCTTTTATTTAACAATTTAATGATAAATAAAATACACAAATGACTGACCACCCAGTTAAAAGAAAAATGTGTTCAGCTTCATTTCAAGTGAATGTGACAATTTGTGTTCAGATGTGCTGATGGCAGCAGTTTCTGCCTCCTCCCTTACTGCCAATAGTAGGCAAACTCTGCATATATATTTTTTTTTTTTAATGTTGATAAAAGCTAAGGTTGACATCTTTAGGTCTGATGCAACGTGTCTACGCTCTGGATGCTTCTTCAGGAGAATTTCCAAATTGCTGCCAATGTTTACCTTTAAACTGCTTTTCAAATCTTATCTTCGAAACTGCCCTTCACTGACCCACAGAGACCTAACAGAAAATATGACTTGTAGCCCTGTATAAAAAGGCAAACAAAAAGAAAAACAAATTATTTCCAATAGCAAACCCATACAGCCTGCTCTTGTGTAACATAATACTAACTAGAACAACATCTTCTCTGACGTTTTCCCAGGTAGAAAGGTTGACCAATTTCCTTTGCAATCTAATATTTCCTTTCAAGACTTTGTGTAACTAAGTGTTGTTCACTGTATATTTTCCAGTTAACAATACTTAATTAGTTGTCTTTTTTTTTTTTCTTGTGTATTTGTGGTTCCTGTTTACAAAATGTTCCTCAAAGCTAGTTGAATTCCACCTGAGGAAAGCTGGGAATTTGACCTAGCTTCTGGAGCCAGGATGCAAAATAAAATAAAGTATCAGGCATACAATAAAATCATACACCATGCAGTGCTGTGTTTGCAGTCCTGCGCGATGACTTTATTTCAGTCAGAATAGCTACTGCATAATAATATTGAGAGGGGAGGTGGTGAAAGCTTTAGACAATAAACCATCTATGTCAGGTAGTTTGAGGCTACCGTGGCTCACAGCTCCTTTTTTGTAGGCGCACTCGGATTTGGAGAACCCTATGGACCACTTCTTAAGCAGCGTTTCTTAGTTGCTAAATGTAACCCGAATTTAGGGTAAGAGATTTTTTCCCTATTCCTTTGCTTATATCCAAGAGGAATTCAAAGAAGCTCAGGGATTAGCTGACCTCCTCCCTTTGTGCGTTAGGGCTGGGCATGATGGGGCTAGTACTGGGGGAGGAGAGCGTAATTCCTTTGCGTCCTACTCTGGCAGGCAAGTTTGTGGAGGAAAAGTCACTGTCTTGCTTATCTCCTTGCTCAGCACTAAGGGTATGGCAGGATTTGCAGTTACACCTGATGGTATCTGAGAAAGGCGGAGGAATTTGCTCCTTTGCCAGAGCATGTTTTGTGCTTCGTTGTGCTATTATAAATCACTCTACTTGGCTGTAACTCATGAAGGAGTACTGGTGGTGGGTGGGTGGGAAGGGGGGGGAAGAGGAAAGGGGAGGGTGTGGAAGTTGAGTAGGGTTAACAAAATTTGAAACAGATTTACTGAAAGCCCTTCAAGAGTAAATAAAAAAAGACAGCCCAGCTGCTGCTGTTCTGCAATGCAGCAAGCTATGAGCTAGAAATCCTAGTAATTAGTTTCATTTGTAGGTGAAAAAAGGTCTTTGAGACTGTCTGGTATAAATTATCATTAAGGGTTAGTCATCATTTCCATTTGAAAACCCTATATTTTTTATTTTTAGCTTTACGTGTTGTCAGCTTACATGCAATTAAAGAACCCTCTAAGCAACTGAATCACATGTGCCACTGGTAGAGCTCTGCTGGCTGCAAGACAGCAACCTCCCCTTGTCCCACAGCCCCAGTGTCCCTTGTTTGGTGGGACTTAACTGCACCGACAGCCTGTGGGTTTGTGCACTAATAAAAGAGATCAGCTCTCCTCCCAGGCTGTGTGCCTCATTCACACCCTGCAGATGGTCGGGGTGCGGTGGCAGGACTCCCTTTGGGATGGCTTGGAAAGAGCCTGCAAATTCTAGGTGAGGTATGTGGGTGGAGACTTTCCAAAGCAGAGGGAAATGCCAGGTATCTGCATAGTTTCAGTAGTAAAACTCATACTCCTTTGTGCTCTTTCACACCTTCTTTAAAATGATTAAAATGAGAGTTCCCTCCGAAATGGGCTCGCTCTCTTTTACTTTAAAATCAAATTCCAGGTTTGCTCTGCAGCTTGGCTTGCGGTCAGATGAGTTCCTGTTTGCTTTTATTTTAAATACTCTCCTACATTCTGAATTACAGCTGCTGCGTGTCACAGCACCGGTATCTGCCACAAATGATCTTTGTTTATCTTGCGTGTGAGTTTTAAAGTTCTACCGATTTGTAGGGA